>NC_052393.1:24185924-24366132 GCF_009389715.1 Phoenix dactylifera | reverse complement strand
AAGAAAGATAGTTTGTTGGTAACCCCAACAAGATCACCGGTGATCTAAGAAAGATAGTTTGATCAACATATTTTAATATAAGATCACCGCGCTCCGGTGAGGTTGGATACCCATTCTCAAGGACGGATTTTCGATTACTGGATTGAACTGTGATTTGAAAAATGGGTGATCCGATATTATTGTCATGTAAGATTACTAAGATGTAATCAACTACGATGATTTTATCATTTTTATCTGAATTATTTACGATCTTGGAGTTATCACACCATGCCAAACGCCCCCACATAGGCATGACGCAACTAAATGCAGTGATCTCGCGATCAAACGCCTCCTTGTTGCGACGGCAAGTTGGCAGGTAAATTGTGATTCTTCCTTTCCAAGCCCAACGGTCAGCTCGACTCAGACACGGATCATGTATCACCTATCACCCGGCGGTGACGGCAACCAAACCAGGAGAGAAATCTACCAGCCGTAAAGAAAACAAGACTCCATATTTTGAGTTCCGCCCGAGATCCGTCGCAACTTCCGTCGCTTCCATTCCCCGGCCCCGGAGATCCACTTCCCGTCCCCCCTTCCCCTCTTCGAGCTCCTGTTTCAATTCCCGACCTCCTCCCCCTCTCCTCTTTCCTCTGCGTCGACGGATGAGAGATTTGGTGGCGAGATGATCGTACGGACATACGCCCGGAGGACCCGCTGCGGCGTCGGCCGGAGCTTATCCGAGCCCATCCTCCTCGACGGCGACTCCTCTTCCTCCGGCGGCGGTGGAGGCGGGGGAGCGGTGGAGGACGCCGAATTCCTCGACCTCCCCCTTTCCCAGGACGGCTCCCAGGACCGCCTTACCCTCGCCGCCTTCTCCTCCAGGATTCCTCCCCCTGGTCCCTCGACCCCGCCGACCCCTGCACCGCCCCGATCCGCCCCGACCCCCACGACCCCACCCTCCTCCTCCTCGGCGACTCCTCCGATGGGCCGCGGAATCCGGGAAAGAGGCAGAGGAATTTGGAGCGGGAGGTCAAGAATCCTCCGACTAGGTTTGCGGCCGTGGCGGCGGCGACGGCGACGCTGATGGAGGCGCAGGAGTTCGGGGAGATGATGGAACACATGGACGAGGTGAATTTTGCGCTGGATGGGCTGCGGCCAGGGCAGCCGGCGCGGATCCGGCGGGCAAGCCTGCTGTCGTTGCTGTCGATATGCGGGACGGCGCAACAGCGCCGACTTCTTCGGGCTCAGGGGTGAGTAAATGGGAAACCTTTTCTCCTGCCTTTTGCTTCTTTCTTGTTTCTTCCGCTCTTTGTAAGAGATTCTTGAAATTCGTGGCTTCTCACTTTGTCTCACCAACGAACCGTTCATGATTGGCGCTGAAATTGATGTCTTAGTGCCGCTCTTTATAAGACATTCTTGAAATTCGTGGCTTCTCACGTTTTCTCATCAACGAACCTTTCATGATTGGGACTGAAATTAATGCATTATTCCAAGTTCTTGGAAATTAAGGTCTCACCAAGAGAAATCATCAAAGAAAATATCTTAGAGTACAAAAGCACCTGCTTTACAGGAAACGGTGCATGGTTCAAGAACACTATAAGTTTTTTTTCTTGCTGTGGAATTGTTCTGTCTTCATGGTTAAACACGACCATCATGAGGAGTAGAGAACCCATTAACTGATTCGAGCATCAGTATTGTTTCTTTTGAGCCTGAAATACCACGAAAGCCTTTAATCACCCAGAAACCTTGTTGGAATAATCAACTTGTTATGGTTTGAATAGTAAGATGCTGACGGCTGTAAAGGAGTTTTCCAACCAAGTATCGACCAAACAGAAGTACCATCTCTTACCTTGATAAAATTATTAGCCTATAATTATATACATCTCATGTGATGTTTTCTCTTTAAAAGATGGAGAAATTGTCTCAAGTCTTTAGCAAGAAGTTCAAGATTTTCTTCCGCATTTAGTAAATAACCGAGTCAAAGTGCTATCTTATTATATATGAATCATTACAGCTATACCCTTTGGAGGGCCAAACTCATCTTTGATGCTTTATTTTGGTCACTATCTTTTGTCCTTATTCTTCTACACATTGTGAGGACTCATGCGTGTGTGTATTTGGTTCCATATCGGCTATGCACTGGGTCAATTGTGGGTACTTATATTGGGTCAAGGAATCCAAATAATATCTTCCGACTAGCCTTTTTGAACGAGATTCTGAGTTGTTACAAATGATATCAGAGCGGATCTGGCTCATAGCCTATGTGGACTAGGGGACACTGCAGTACAGGTTCATGAGGGCTGACCACGGGTCGACTGTGGTGCTGGTAATTAGATTTGAATGGATTTAGACCCTTAGCCTAGCAAGGACGTCAGGGCTTAAACGGAGGGAGTATGTGAGGATCTATATGAGTGTGAGTTTAGATCCATATCGGCTATGTATTGAGTTGATCTTGGGTGTACTTATACAGGGCTAAGGAATCTAAATAATATCTTCTTGCTAGTTTTTTTGGATGAGATTTTGGATTGTTACACACACTTTCCTGGATTATAATATGGTCCAATTTTTTGACTTCCATCCTTATGCAAATAAATGCTTATAAACCATTATGGAAATCTAAAGATTGGTGCTTTAATTTGGCATAAACATATTGCTATTTGATATTACCAAAAGAATGGCATTTTTGGAGATTGGCCGGCGATCTAGCAAATACAAGTGGATCTGCTGGGTCCAAGTATTTAACCATCAAACAAAATTGGTTTTAGATAGCCGAAACACATGGCTTATTGATCCTGGCTAGAAGGGGGAACTAGCCTATACAAGCTTCTCATCCCATCTCTTTAGATTTTTAGCATCTACACCAGTTTGTTTATGGAATTGCCTTCCACTATAGTTAACTTCCTCAAGAACCACTAAAATCTCTTAGAATATTTGTTGTTCAATTATATTTTAACAAATTTAAGGGGTCTTAGACTTCGGAAGTGTTCGAACAAATGGAACATAATTAAAAGTTACTTCAAGAGGACCTTTGAAATCATGAATGCTTAATTTCCGAGGAAGAAGAAATAAAACCAATTGAGTTTAGTAAACAAGGAGAATTGGTTTGCTATTACCTTTTCGGGGCCAACTTTGTAAACTTCTCTCTGAACAATCTTAGTTGACTATTGTTTCATTACTTAGTACCATTCGTTGTTTAAAGGAATTCATAAAATTGCGAAAATACTTGTTATTTGGTCAAAATTTCTCAATTTAAAAGGTTTGGAACATGGGAGACCAAGCATCTTAGACGTATTTGTGCATGGTTAGATGTCATTCTTGAATTATTTGACTTGCAGGCTATAAACATGCTAACTAAAAAAAATATGTTTGGGATATGAACTGATCATGAAACTATGGTGAGACAAGTGGAACATAATGCATGCAAGCTTTAAACATGCATGTCTCCTAGCCTATTTTGCAATTGCCTACATTGATGACGTCCTTATCTTCAGCAAGGCAAAAAGCTTAAATGCCGTATCCTACCTTCTTTAGTGACTGCTTCTAGATTGTAGTTGGTAAACACCTAGCTTTCCCTAAGAGTAGGACTCTGTTTGATCTCCCTAATCGCTAACAAAGCAAACACAACCAAAAACACGAGGAGAAATAGGAAAGACAGGGGTGAGTCAGGTGCTCGAAGGTTCTAGGGCAGCAAGTTAGTTTTCAATCTTTGAAGCTCTTCCCCCTTAATGAGTCTCTCAAAAGCCGCCATTTTTGAGTTCGGAGGGCTAAATCAAAAATGTTGAATTGTCACTAGCTGTTAGTAACCAATTAAGCAAGGATTTGCCTATCTGAGAATTCAAAGTCAGTTTGCTTAACTCTTTGCGCAGTTTCATAATGTTTCCTCACCAATCCTAGATATGCCGCATCCACCGGTAATGGCCGATCGTAATCTGAGCAAAATGAAGGTTGCGTTAATGATAAAGATCTCTGGGGAAACCGCTAAAAAAAGGACGGCGGGAGTCCATTGGTTCAAATCCAATAGTATAGTAGCCCTCGAGAAGGCGTGCGCGGACCTGGTGTGACGATCCCCGCTGGGCCGAGTGTTCGCCCACTTAAGAGTCTTCGCCTTTAGAGAAAAAAAGTGACTCTTGTACAAGAGCTTATGGTCAAGATTTCCAATTGATGAAAAAGGGTGATTGGGGGGGGGGACGATGATTAATATGGGGGAGCTACTCCCATGTCACTTTTAATTTTTTTTTTGAAGGGGGGAGGGTATGTCTGAGGTTTCCTTGTTGTTGGTATTGCTTGGTTGTTGAAGCCTTGTTTGCAAGGTTCAGCTACAAAATTCACAAAATAATACTAGGGTCATTAGACATTACTAATCTAGCTTTGTATCAGCTGGGTGCTGAATTTGAACTTGTAGACGATACATATTTTGGTGGTCAAGGGGCTTCCCTTATTTGGGAGGTCACAAACTTACAATCTCATAGCAGTGATTTGAGTTCCATCAAACGATGCCAGATGTCCACTTAAATGAGGATTTAGTTTGTCCTTTACAAACTTAAATTGCACTCCATATTGAACTCAGAGAAGTTTAAACTTAATGTCAATATCATGCTTCCATATGCCATTCACTTGCATGGGCAATGATATAACACCCTTAAGGGCAACCATGATGGAACTAACATGATTAATTCTAAATAAATTTTATCACTCCTTTTGTTGAGACTAGCTTTCAACGGAGTTACTAGTCACACCATCAAGTTGGTGATCACTTGATTAATTTAAATTACTGAACTCATCCACCTCTCTTCAAGCTCTTGGAAAGTAATGATGACAACTTCCTACTAAAGAATAATAGAAATTTAACACCAGGCATACCGGTTAAATTTATGCCTTTTTATGAACTTTTTTCTCATCCATAATCGATCATAGGTTGACATCTTTAAGACTGGCCAAAATATTGAACTAGAAGGCTAGGGGTGGTTATCTTTAAATGCTGAGGGATTGAGACCCTTTAATATAGTCCAAATGCGATGTTTAAGACTCCATTTCACAAACATAAGTCTCTTAACTAAACAGAAACTCGTCTTGAAATCATTCATCCTACATGCTATTGATCTTTGAATTCAAGGGCATCTGTTTCAGTTTCATTTCCAACTTTATTGAAGCTGTGTGAATGACAGCTTTTGAAGCCACCGCATTCTTTGAATTTCCATAATGCAACTTCAATGTTTTCCAATGAACATATTTCAGTTCTGGTCTGTCAATCTTAGGTGCTTCCCAAGTGTTCCTTGCTTCTCCTTTGCCAATTTATCTACAAATACTCCTTGTATGTACTTTCTAGTCATTGGACCCTGCAAGTGGCTTACAAACCCTAACCTTTTGCATTTGAACAGAATATGGTTATTCTACTCTCTAATTTGGTAATTGCAATCTCCATAAAGATGCTTCTAGATAGTTCCTTTCCCCTATCCTGAATCACTCTATCTCTCCTCCTCCTCACATCATCTTGTCATATTTGTACTACTGGACCCAGCCTATGCTCTTCTCTTTTCTCTTGAACTTTGTCAGAAACTCACCATGTCAAACTACTGTATCTCTTGGTACCCATTTCTTTTTGTTATAATTGTTCAAAGTCCATTAGTTTCTGTTTTTAATGTTCAATGCATTTATCTGGAGTTGGTCAAATAATTTCTGAATGTCATGGTGTTTGATGCAAGCCCAATAATATGTATTATAAAATCCAGTGGAGACTCATGTTTTCTCCAATGTGTAAATTTGGCCGTTGTGTTTCTCAACATTAACATTTGTGAATTCTCAGACCGCATTCAGCTTGCTATAGTACTGTGTTATATTTAATATTGCTACTATTTCTAGTATTTAATGAATCTACATATCTGAAAGAAAAACCTTTTTGTCTTATATATGGTGAAAAGTGGTGAATATATTGTCATGGCATCCAATACACGTTGGTGACAGCCATAGGATGAGCACACACAGACACAGATGGACTTTGCTCCTCTCAAGAGGAGAAAATATCTACTTCTCTCGACTCCAAAATCAATAATTAGATAGCTAGCTTGAAGATCCACTACTGATTATGACTTATACCACTAAAAATTTCAAGAAACCGAAAAATCACATATTTTGGTGGCCATCATGGGGACACAAAATGAATAATTTTTTATTGTGTCCACAAAAATGAACAATTTTGATTGTGCTAGTGTGTTAAAATACATGGTAAAACATTTAAATCGAGAATCTACTTTATTGATTATGATCTACACATGTTAAGACATATATAGATTGAAAAGTGTAGATTTTAATTCTTAGATAATAGCAAGACATCATCTCATATCATTTTATCTATTCATTTTTGCATCTACTTGATGCATAAGTTAGAGATCATCAAAGCATGTGTTTTTTATTTTTTTTTTCTCTAGTCATTTTTAGTGGTATAGATCATGATGTCTGAATCTTTAAGTTGGATGCTCCATTATATATATTTACATATAATGTTTGTATGTTTATAAATATGTATGTATTGCCACTTCATTTAGTTTATGTATTGTCGTGCATGTTTTGCTCATATGCTAAACCTCTTCAATGTCTTTCCAGAATGGCCCAGAGAATAGTTGATGCCATTTTGCATATCAACTTTGATGATTCTCCAAGCACCGTTGCTGCTGCTGCTCTAATCTATGTGTTGGCGAGTGATGTAAGTTCCTCATAAATTATGTCAGAATGATATGTTTTGATTTACTTTGGCTGCGGATTGTACACCGCTGTAGAACTAACTTGGAATTTTTTGATTTTTTTAATCCTGATATTTGTAAAATCTTTCCTTGCTATACTCATAATTATATAAGGATAATAGAGCTAGTCTTTGAATTGCTTTTGTTCATAATGTTTGCTATTCATATGTCTTGATCCTTCAGGGTTTTTGTTAGATGTTGTACCCAATCTAATCATATGGGGTGCCTTGAACATGTTAGTTGACAGAATGCTTATGAATCCTAGGATTATTCTGCTTTTATTTTTCCTCTGTTGTATTTATGGGTATTATGAAATACAAATAAGAATGTTCAATGAAAGGAAGTGGAAGGGTAACTTGTTTGAAAAGGACAGTAGGAGATTTAGAATCCAAACAGACAAACGTACAGGTCAAAGCCACTCTTATTCCATGAATCATAATCCTTCATTTACATTAGTTTTTAATTAACCCATAGGTGCTCCATCTTTTATGATGCAATTGAAAACAGAGGAAGTAGCTAGCTGGAAAAGGAAATTGCAACCTTTGACTACATGGAGCGATTGATTCTTCTTTTTGGTAACATCATGAGCAAAATCTCATCCACACAATTGACCAGATAACTGAAATATTTGACAAACATTAAAAACCTTTTGTTGAAATTGAATATTTTAATAGAACATCAAGAATAGCTTGCCAATAATAGATCCTATAGCATGAGAAACTAACATGATCAAACACAACATTTGATAGGGGAGTATAAGGGAAAGACGTACAGTTGGTAATCAAACTTGTAGTTAAGGTGACATTTTCTTTTTTTTTTCTTTTGTTCCCTCCTTTGTGGAATTTTCGTATAAAGTATTAGAAATATAGCCTGTGCTAGGTATGTGAAATTGCTTAGTTTGCAATACTCCATTTTATTGGGAGGAACATAATCATGAAATTTTTTATTTACAAGATTCTTTAGTATCAGATGGAACATTGAATGCTGACATCCATTCAATATTTAATTTGGGATTCTTCATATAAAATCTTCAAGCAATTTTCAAAAACTGGATCGGACACTACACTACAAAGTACAAAAGATATCTAGTTGGACTCATATTGTTTCAACTTTCAACCAAGTGTTTTACCTAAGGTACACTATCTCAGTATCAGACCCCATACTGGTGTTATACTACCACTATATTGGTACGGTACGATACAGGCTGGTTTAGCATACCGAGTGTCTGTACGTTTTTCATACTGTATACCGATACCAATCACTACGGTACGGTGCACGCTATAACCGTTCGGTTTGGTACGGTATCGCGTACCATGGTTTTACCCATGGAACTATTAGTTGAGATGGTCTTTATATTATTCCTAGCTATAATAGTTTGGGCATAGATTTGCAAAACTATATCTTTTTTAAAATATCTGAATTAAGGATCACCGAATCGGTACCGGTAGGCATACCGGTCGGCCACCGGATCGGTTTGATACCGGTTTATGTCGATACGAACCGGTACCACGGGTTCAGCCTGGTCACACATCCAAAAGTCCAAAAAAAATTTGGAATTGATACAGACCTGTTCGGACCGGCTGGTTCAGGCTGGTACGGGCCGTTACAGCAGGTATGGGTCGGTACCGTCCGGTACTTTTTTTTTTCACCGAATCAGACCGGTTCGGTATAGGTTGAACCGGCCGATACGGGCTGGTTCAGCATTCCTTGATCTGAATCTATCCACCTCAAGTTGAAAACTTGATCTGGTGATTGGTTTGGAACGTGCATTCTACTTTACCCAATAATGGCGCTAACTAACAACAGCTGGTTAAAGTATTTACAATGAAATTAATCTGAAATTATTATTAATCAGTTTCTTCTGGGAAAATTTATCTTACTATTGTATCCACAAGTTCAGTAATATGCCACTCTTTGAAAAGGTTTGTGATCTTTGGAGCCGAATTTGTGTTGGGATATATTCTGAAATAATGTATGTGTATACTTTACACTATTTTCTGGAAGCTATTTCTGTATTGCACATTCAGACGATAACATCTGTTATAACTGTGGCTGTTGTTTCTATTTCACATGTGAGGTTTGAAACTGTGTGCAAAATATGTTTCGTGACTTGAGTGACTATACTTATTAAGCTTCACTTTCTCTCCCAATATTCTTGATGAATCCTCATAATTATTTAGGTTAGAGCATTTTCCTTACTGTTCCTTTTTAAGCTCCTTGATATTTTTTTCAGGCTCAGGATGACCATTTGCTGGATTCACCATCTTGTATTCACTTTCTTATTAAGTTATTGAATCCACCTGTGGCTAATAACGTGGAGGACAAGATAGCAACCATTGGCTCTAAGATTCTTGGGATACGTAAACCTCACATACAGAGTGGGATGAATAAGGGAACAGACTCTAGCTCTACAGCAATCATTTCAAAAGTTCAGGAGATTCTTTTAAGTTGTAAAGAGATAAAATCAAGCAATGGGGATGATGAGGGAGCAGAGAGGCCAGAGCTGAGTTCAAAATGGATAGCTTTATTGACTATGGAGAAAGCATGCTTATCTACTGTATCATTTGAAGGTAGGCCAAATCCCAGGTTTTCAAGGTCACTGATTTGCTATCTTGGAAATTCTGCTAATACAGTGTTTTGAATTGTTTGGTCAAACTTAATGATTAACTACATCAGTTCATTTGAAGATAGATCAAATCCCAGGTTTCAAGCTCACCAATATCGTGTCCTATCTTGAAAATTCTGCTGGTATATTGTCATGAATTGTTTGGTCATAATTTACACACAACTGCATTGAATTCAGCTGGATTTATTTTCTTGGTTATTTTCTGAAATAGACTGGTAGAATGTTTAAATTCTACCTGCATAACCATTATTTGAAGATTTGGGAGTTTGCAGATTTAACTGCACAGATTAACCATGAAGTGAACTACAAGTTTATTCTAAAAGAAGGCTATCTATTGTTACTACTAACAAATAGAACCCTATTGCTCATAAGAAATTGTTAAATAACTACATATTTTTCTTGCTCTTCATTTATATATATTTTGAAATTTCAGCTTATTGGTTAAGCAATTTATTCTTATGTAAGCTATTTGTTATCCTATGCACATCATGATATGATTCCTCTGATTTGTCATTCCCATTATACATTGTTTCATCGTAGGTTTAAATTACTTTTGACCAAGGGTCGTTATATTGGTGCGTGCCATCCTGCACCAGGCATACTATCTTGTACCAGCCTACCAGGCATACCGTACAATATAGTACTGGTATGGGGTGTACCGAGTTTCGATATGCCGAACCGACCCTCCAACTGAGATTGTGAACCTGATTTTGACCAATAGCTGTTGTTTTAAATTTTCCTACTTTCATGCCTTCTTTTAGACGCATCTGACATGGTAAGAAGGGTTGGAGGAAATTTTAAGGAGCGATTGAGAGAGCTTGGAGGACTGGATGCCAATCTTTGATGTTTTGGCCAGCTGCCATTCCACCATGGAGGTCAGTGTATCTTTGGACTTATTTGTTGCTAATTCCTGATAGATAATCGACACATGTTAGATTAGACAAGTACTATGAGTATAAAAGATGTTCATATATATTACAATTATATCATTGTGATGTGGATTATACATTTTCCGCATTACTTTTAGAACTAACATCATTGATAGATGATAAGCAGTATGAGAGATTAATTATCATATGCTAAAAGTGTATGCTATTATAATTTGGAAAGCAGCCATTTTTATACCTAAATCAGTCTATTAATCAATTTCCACTTCCAAGAAATATTTGCTACTAAATGTTTCTTTATTTGAACAAATCTCTTAACAGCAAAGTCAACTTTGATCAACTAATATGCTTCTACATGTATCTTTCAAGAACTTCCTTTGATACCTTTGAGTTTTATCTTATCCACTAATTTGATGGTGGTCACACCTGAGCATGTGGAGAGGATTGTTGCATAGACCTTGGAGAAAGGCCAATATAATGTCAAGCAAGGTCCGCCGTACCGGCCTGTATCGGTTCCGTAACCCGTCTTGTTGAATGGCCGATTGTGGGGTTCCACGTATCGGCTCCGTACCGGCCCTGTACCGGCTCTGTACTGGTTCTCCAACGATAAGCTTCTGGTACCGGACTCCACGTTGATCCAGTACCGGTTCAGGACGGTACCGATACGTACAGGCCCGTAACGACTAGTACAGGCCGGTACGGCAAATCTTGATGTCAAGTGATTTTTTCTTTTCCTCTTTCTTTTATTAATGAGTATGCTAACTACAGGCAAAACAAATTGTCATATAACTAGAGAAGGATCGAGGTTGGCTATTTATGGTGTTGGGCACGTTAGAATTTTGAATATAGACATTGTTTCGTATCCGCATCTTAGCCTTCTCCTACATGCAAATTTTTCTAGAGTTTCGCACTTCTGGCAAGCTACAACAATTCATATGTTCTCTTACATGCATTTCACGAGCCAAACATTAGTTGAGGGTGTGTACCGTATTGTACCTACCCGTATTGCTTAGTTTCGGGAGGTACCATGAAAAATGTGAGAAAAAGGGATTGAGGGCTATCTTGTTATGGGTTGTGTACTGTATCGCACTGGACATATACCATACCGAACTAGTAATATGTTGGTATGTTATCTGGTACAGAGATTGCAGATCTTTGGATCAATGGTATGTGCCAAAACTAACATATTCTAAAATAATGAAAATTATAGGTACTAATTGGTACGGCTGGTACGGTATTGTTGGTGCACATCAGTACAGATAGGTGTAGAGCGGTACAGTCATTATTGTACTAGTATAATTGTTTCATCATCTTGACACCCATACTGGTGCTAGTTTCATGTTGGAAAGGTATGATACTAGTCGTGCCATCTGTTTTTGGTGGTTTTGAAATGATGGTATTATGTAATACAATTTTAATTGAGATGGAAATTAAAATGAGACCCAATTAAACTATGTGATGAAGATACCATACTACAATTTGCTTGGTTTAACTATCTTTTTTATGATATACAAAA
Source organism: Phoenix dactylifera (assembly GCF_009389715.1). NCBI lineage: Eukaryota > Viridiplantae > Streptophyta > Magnoliopsida > Arecales > Arecaceae > Phoenix > Phoenix dactylifera. The sequence continues at coordinate 24,354,387 of NC_052393.1, read as the reverse complement.
CATAAACTGAAGACTTATCTAAAGTAGGGTCTAAAAAGCCTATTTTAAACACATGAAGGGGATGGAAATGTTATTTAATACACGGCATCATGATTTGAGTGCCATATAATTGGTCATTCAAGCAATTTTGGTAATCTCATTAACATTAGGTGGATAAATGAAGAGGTGCCTGTAAGCTGTTATGAAGCTAACAAAATCGTTTGTGTGACTAAAGGAATATTTAATGATGAAAGCACTAAGGCATACAATATTGTATGATTCAAAATTTCGAGCAACAAAAAAGGCCCAAGCAAGTTGAATATGGCAGAGATGAGAATGTTGAAATATATGTTTTAGAAAATTAGGAATGGTAGGATGAAGAATGATGAAGTGTAGGAGTTGCACTGTTTAGGTTTGAGTGATAGAGAACTAATTGGGATGTTATGGATGTGCAAAGATCTGAGGAGGCCCTGCTAGGGTGAGAGGTCTATTCTGTGTCTAATATCTATAGCTTTATACAAATGGAGTAGTGAACTTCAGCTAAGATGGATGGATATATGTGAAAGAATTTAGATTAACGTGGACTCGTGGAGTAACATTAGAGGTAGCCCGCATAGGGATGTTTGGTAAATAATTATTCCACAAAGCTCATCTAAGATTGCAATGCTTATGGTCAATATTGAGCATGGGAACATCAGTGCATCATTATGTCCTTTTGTCCTCTTTATGGAACGCAAGGTGGCAGCTCGCTCTCTTCTTATTTTTCTTGATTAGCTATCCACTCACAAAAAACCCTTTTTTCTTTCACATAACCCTTGGAAGGGGAGGGGGTTCGGGGGAGGGGAAACCTTCCCTTCCCCAGATCTCGACGGTGAATTCATAAATCAAAACTTCCGAAGGCTAAGAAGTTAGTGCCGGAGAAAGAGCACGTCGAAAGGAAAAGCCAATCTTTTGCAGGGGAGCTAAGCTAGCGGATCAGAGATAGAACCATTAGTGCCAGCTCTTGGGCAAAGTTAAGTAAAGTAAGAAGAGCTATTTTCAATAAAGCAAACGGATTTAGAATCTGCTTATTCAATCTCTTGTCCAGATTAATCTCTCACTCCACCAGGCGGTTCGTATGTTTCTATGACCCCCAAGACGGAGCGAGACGGATACGCAGATCGCGAAAGTCAACGCACATGCGGACTCTGCCGTCCTTTTTTAGGACAGGGAACTATGTTGGCTAAGCTCGATGATAGGAGCAGAACGTCGGACATATTCACTTTGGTTAATCGAGATTCGAGGATCGGATGGATGCTGATACCTGGACCTCGAATGGAGGGATGGCAAAAAGATTGGATGCGGATCACCGGCGGAAGTGAGTTTGAAGTGAAGGCTGGAGAGCTGAAGAAGATCCCACCCCCCGAACCCCCGGTGTTCTCAAACGGCGAAGCTTCGCTCGCCCCCTAAGGGGGTGTTCTTCTATAAGCCGAAGATTAAGTGTGACTTAACACTTGCTGCTGTCCTCGGCTCTGCTACCAAAGTGGCAGCATCTAAGAGGCGAGTTCCGTCGTAGCTTCAGAGAACTTTCTAACTCCTTCTGCCTTCACTTGGATCACCAAATATGTCATCATAAAGTGCTTGCTTACATTTTCCAACAATACTTGTTTAATAGCCTGTAGTTGGCATCAAACATTTTCTTTTCTAATTATTGCATGATTTTATCTATCTTGAGGAAGTTTATAAGGGTGCTTGACATCCATCTCTGTGACACTATGAAATCTCCTAAATTCAAGCACGCATCTAGTCTTTTGTCAAGGAAAAAAGTGAAGCCACAAATACCACTAATATATTCGTTGTAGAGGTTTATTTAGATTTTCCAGTGGAACATTAAACAATAAGAAAAAACTTGTGAGGAAGCCCATTGAATTGGTTATCGAATTGGCTAGATGAATGCATATGCATCTGCTACTGTACCAACCACTTACACATGATGGTCTGTTGCGAACTTGTGATTTTAGTATTGTGGTCTTGTTTGATACCCATATTCCTTTGTTTTGCTGTGTTTTCATTAACCAGTATATAGCCATAAAGTTCTTGTAGTGTTGTGCCAAATATAACCATAATAATAAACCAATAAGTCTTTCAAGTTTCTATATGGATTCAGTTTATATGTTCTACTAGTTGTTTCTATCTTAAGGCAAGGAAAGTTGAACCGAACAGAACTGGCTGATTCAGCCCGTACCAAGCCGATCCGGTCGGTTCGGCAGTAGAAAACGACTAGGAGCCGGAACCTGATTGGCTCTGGCCGGAACCGGTCGGAATTGGATGGGAATCGGATGGTTCCGTCCAGTTCGACTTGGTTCGAACCGGTACCGACCCATACCGGATGCCGACCGGTACGGGTTTTGATGCTGGTTCGGCGAACCTTGTCTTAAGGTCCTCCATTATGGCATGCTTTTATGTTCCTTGTCAATCACTCTTCTTTTCAGACATGAAAAAGAAAAATCCACAACCTTCCTCGTTAGGAGCTGTTTATCATGAACCAGTAGAAAGTATTAAGATTAAACCCAAATGACATCTCTCTTATTTAATTTGTTGATGTAGGCTGCCTATAGGGTGGTTAGAATGAAAAGTAGAGGGTCAAAATAGCTTGATGCTGCTAATGTTAATGATTTTAGTTACCTGTAATGAGAGCATGTGCGAGAGTGTGAAAGCTGCGCTCTCAACTTATGGTAAAGAAGCATGTAAGAAGTGGTGCAAGTCCCCTAGTAGGAGATACCAGCTACTAAGCTGTGACCGGTGAGGATAAGCTTGTAAAACATCAACTCAATTGCTCAACCAAGGTCTACAAAACTCAGAGTTGGAAGACACAGGATCACTTAATGAACCAGATAAATTCTTTGCTTTAGTGGACAAGACTAGGTGAAGATACAAACAAATTTAAAACTTCAATTTTATGTCAAATAACATATAATGGAGCTTGGAATTGTAATATGAGCCTCATTAACTGCTGTTATGCTTCTGAAACCAGCTTTGGCTCAACAGAGGTGAGAGGTTCTTGAGACTTCTTTGCTACCTCTAATTTTTCTAAAACCTGCAAACGACATAATACACTTGTCATGATTAAAAGCTGTTCTCACTTAAACAGTCTCAGTGCAGTAGCTATGACAAATGGAGTGATAATAGTGCCATTCTAAGCAAAACGGCCTCTGAAGATGCAAAAGCAAATAAACTCATGGATGGACTAACGAGCTAGTGGATTAATGTGCTGTAACAGCCCATGGGTTTAACGAATACCTGCAAGTAAGATGGGTTTTGAATATGGTGGTCTAGTGGCCTGGAATGGAAATGAGGCAATCCAAAACAGGGCTGGCTGAGAGAAATTCCATCATTTCCTTATTTGCTGATTTAAATTTCCAATTATTTCTAACCTAGTTTCTAAAATGTTATGCTTTGATAATTGGTCATGATTAGTTTCTTTTGATATTCATTAATCAAAGGAAATGAAGAAGATTTACGTGTGTTGTGTCAAGTGTGTGCAATTTGAACATACAATGTAATACCTTGTGGCTAACAACTGTTATGTGAGCTCCATTTTTAAACACTTGTGTCCTACAATATGTAGCTTATTTTCTTTGGATGGTTTTTGATTGGTGTGCTTATAGTAGTTCATTTGATATCACAGGTGTGCTTAAAACACAAGTCGCCCTCGTTGTTAGAATTAAAAGATGGATCAGCTTTGCAAAGTGTGGTACTGATGTTGAAATGTCTGAAGATCATGGAGAATGCCACATTTTTAAGTAAGGACAATCAGGTAATCTCATATGCTTGTCCAAATTATCTAGTTATTTGGACTTTGTACAGTCCTAGAAGTCATTGCACGTTTATGACCTTTTTTGTTTGTGTAAACAGGACCACTTGCTTGGGATGGAAAGAAAGTTGGATTCTGAAAGACTTCCCCTGTCTTTTGTTGGGCTCGTTATCTGTGTGATTAAATCTTTTTCAGGTTACTTAAACAAAATTGAATATTCTTCTTCATTGTAGCATTATTGTTCTATGGTCAAATTTGAACTGTTGATCAGATATAGTCTCATACTTCATTCATGTTGATGTTGTCTTTGTGGTTGCATTGTAGAGCTTTCTCTGCTCCAAAATTCTTCCAGCATTTCCAACAAAGGGAAATCAAACTTATCTGAAGTTCAGATGAATGATAACCGGAGAGGTACCTGTATCGTCTGAATGAGTCTATCTCTTTGTTGCAAACTTTTGGATGCAATAATCTGCTATGGTTGCTTAAGTTGTCTTGTTAACATTGATCTATAGAAGGGCCTAAAAATTTTGCTTGAAATTAATTTTCATCATATGCTAACAGATCATTTACTTGCTTGCTATTTTTCCTCGTCTCAAATTGGCACATCATCGAACTTAGTTGCCATTTTTTTTTTGTAAAAATCTGTTCTCACAGCATCTGATTGAATCATTTTGTGCACTTAACTATATTTTTAGATCTTCTATTATCTTACGACTGGGCTCCTATATCTGATAAGACAAGTGCCCTATATTTTAGAAGGCATGTCTTAATCTATCCCAGTTGATATATTATCTTGTTGAAATAACAAAAAACAATTTTCACCTACTATAGCAATAGAGGCTTACTGATGGTCTTGTTTTTAGCTTTCTTCTGGATATTGTAAGATAGTTTTGAAGTTTGTTGACGACCAGATGAATATTCATCTAATGATTTTGTGGACAAAGAATGCAAAAAAAAAAAATTCTTATATCTACCTAAATATAAATCATCATTACTGTTACTCTTGTTATTTTGATGCTTGCTAGATTTTCTCAGTGCAACAGGAAAAATTTGTCAAATGTGATGCCTTTGCAGGAAATTCTTATGTTAAATACTTTCATCCATCATATTCTTAAATGTAATTTGTTTTTATCCCATATATTTGTAGATATTTGTTAGAATAATTTGTTCTTAATTTTATGTATTTTCTTTTTTTTCGTAGACAGGGGAGATCGGACTTTGACTAGTGATTGTGCTGGGTGTTCTGGCATGGACAAGAACTTTAATGGAAGGAGCATTTATAAACGTCAAAAATTGTCATCTTCCCAGTCCAAAGAAGCCCTTCCTGGTTCAGAAACAACTAGTGCATCTGGTTCTGATGAGTTAACCATAAAGAGAACTGATTGTACTTCATCTGGTTCATGTAATGGGGCATCAAGTACTTCATCTAGAGATAGCTACACAAATGGTAATAGTTTAAAGCTGAACATGCATGGTAACGGTTTAAAGGTGAATTCCATTAAAGGTTCAAAGGGATGGATCTCCATAAATCCTAATGGTTTGAAAAAGAATTCAAGTGACTTGTCCAAAAGGCGTCATATGTCTGAAGATGTTAAAGGTGATTGTAAGATGGACAGCTTTGATCCATTTGCGTTTGACGAAGGGGACTTGGAACCATCAAAGTGGGAGTTGTTAAAAAAGAAGAAAGAAACATCTCACACACACCAAATGGTTGTAACAAATGGTGAACTTACAGATGGATACAATCTTCCAAATGTTACCACGGATGATGTATTAAGTCGGTTAACTGATGAGCAAAATTATCATCCTTGTGAAAATTCTTGTCCATCAGTAATTGAAGAAGATTCTAACCTTCTGGAAGACTGCCTCCTCACTTCAGTAAAGGTAATTTGATTGTTCTCACCATTCTCACAAATGCTTATACACATGCAACAGGTATCATAACATACTAGTGATAGGCATCATTCATTTTTCAGTGACACTACAAACATGCTGAGAAGCTGCTGAATGAATTTAAGGCAGTCACACGTTATTAATCAAAATATGTTAATCTTAGCATTATTTTAGAAGTAGAAACGATGTTTTTGTTTTTAAATGTGTCATGATTGGTTTTCACAGGGTATTTTTCTAGAGGGATGGGGTATGTGTCATTGAATTGTTAGTGCTGATTCTAAAAGCTAACATATGCTCCAGTCATGATGCACATCTACAGGCAAAAACTCTTTCTATACGATACATGTGTTTATATACACAAACACATATTTTGATGCATGCACATAATATTTCATATATACACAAACAAATGCACTATATGTATTTTTTTTTTTTGTATGTCTCAATGTATATCTTATCAAAAATTTTCTTATATACATACCCACATACAAGTTTACATACATAAGAACATTTATACATACTATATGTGATGTGTGCTCACCTGTCTGACTTGACTGGGATATTTGGGATTGTATTCCAACTTGTCTCTAAAATCTGAACACTAAAATGATGGTTGACTTTGAGCTGAAATATGGTCAAAAACTTTCTCAACTCTTGATGGCTCACAACTTGATCTTTCAAACTAACCCTTGGATGGGGCAGGGCTAGTTGGTTATTACAATCTTAACTGGTATGTCTGGTACAGCAGCCATGAGATATACTGTACTATGCAACAAATTTTGCAACAATGGAGAGCATGTTAGTTTTACTATTTCATCTGTTTTGTTGCATGTCATTATATTTTTATTTTGTGCTCTTTTTTTTCAGAATTTGGATACATTATTTTTATGAATCAGTATGCTTTTCTTCAGATGGTTTTAATCTATCCAATAAGGGCTTTCATCTTTTCGAAGTAATGTTATGAGTGACAAATTCATTACATGCCTACCAACACCACTGAGGCAACGATCACAATTCATTCTCTTTTTATAACTGCTTTTAATGCACACCATCTTAATATGCTTAATGTGGCATTATTCTATTAAGTAGCATACCACGTCTCCTGTAGTTGTAATTTCCAGGTCTTTATATGTATGCCTTATGATTTCTGTCGGACAAATAAAGAAGTATCCTATCCTTAAGTTGCCTACTTGGTGACACAAGCTATAGATGTTATTCTCCGCGCTTGTCAAACCCCCCACCCCCCGAAAGCTCAAACCACATGCTATAGGATGTGGAAATGACAAAAAGATAACCTGAAAAGGCTCCTGCATCAAACTATCAAGTTGATTGTTCAGAAAATTTTCATTGCATTATTATTTCATTACCATCTATTATTGAATCCACCAGTTTTTCTTTCCACTGTTTGTATAAGGAGTGGTCACAAAAACCCATGAACAATTTCAGACTAATTTCTTTTCATGTAGTTTCCTTTATATCATGTCATTCTCCTTGCTGCTCTGATACTGTCTGAAGGTTGTGCTTGCATTGACTTTTTGGCAGGTTCTTATGAACTTAACAAATGACAACCCTGTGGGCTGTCAGCAAATTGCTGCTTGTGGTGGGCTGGACACCATGGCTTATTTGATCATTAGCCATTTTCCATCATTTGACTTGTGCTTCCCTATGAACAGCCAAGTGAAAGAGAATAATTTCTCTTCCAAACTAGGTATTGATGCTGGTCATCCTAACAACAGACATTTAAGTGACCATGAATTGGATTTTCTGGTTGCTATTTTGGGTTTGCTTGTGAACCTTGTGGAGAAGGACAGTCGAAACAGGTCACCTCTCTGGATTCTTTCATATCAATTTTTTTTCTTAATCTGCGTCTGAAGTGAAATATGCCAAGTAAAGAAATATATGTACTTTTGAATATCTATTTTAACTTTTAGTTGCTTTGAGAGGGTTGCTGTTTGTTTTCTAAAGACTAGTTCAACCTTTCATGTATTATGTTCTTTGTTGCCCGAAAATGCCTATTATGTCTGCAATCACACTAGAATTTTTAAGTAGGAAAAGGTTTGCACCTGTATACTCTTGACTTATTTCTTTGCTAGTCATTTCATGCTGACAAAATACAGTTTGAGCATTTCCTTGCCGGTTTCTCTTTATTTCTATTGTCTTCATAATCTTTGGTCACAGTGTAGTTATCTGAAGAAAAAAAAATTAATTGACACTGCTAGTAGTTGGACTTGGTGCATTATCTTGTTTTTCATCCTTTACATTCTTCTGGTGATGTCATTTAATAATCTAGAGTTGAAAGTTGAAACCAAGTGGACTTTAGCTCATGACATCTTAACTCACAAATCAGTCATCCACATATATAACTAGGATTTAATTTTTCCCACTTTTTGAAGGTTCAATATTGTCATCCTTAGGATTGGATGCACAAACCTTCTGCTAATTTTGTAGTGGTTCAGGACTTCAGGTTCAAAGTTCATCTTTATGTTCTAGTGATTAGATCTGTATGAGGCAAATATCCTGCAACATGCACAGCCCCTTAGATAATTCCATCAAAAAATAGTTGGGCTTGATGGCACAAGTTGTAATAGATTGGAAAGTACCAAGGAGGAAAGGACTACTGGAGATTGAAGGAAAATGAGGAGATGAGAGACTAAAGAAAGAAATAGAATGGAAAGAAAGTGCAAGAATCGAGAAGGCTAGAATACATCAGTCACCTGCTGCTAAGACAACAGGACAATCACCAATAAATCAGAATGTCAAAAATGCACTTTTGGTTGTGGCCCATCATGTAATAAATATTTTATCGACTTATATGGGGCTAGAATACATTGTGTGAGGTCAATTTAACCAACAGGAGAAGGTGCAATTACAGGATAAAAAAACATCACTTCTTAAATTAAAGCATATGTACCAAAGCATCTGGGCTTGGAAAGGAATCTTGGCAACCTCATTTATCCAAGAGCTAATCAGCGCATCAATAAACTCATATTAAGACACAAATGTGAGTATAGGAATGTCTCTTCTTTATATTCTCCTAAATAAAGTTTACTTTAAATCTGCCTCCCATAATTTGATTGTTTGGTATATGTAGTGTCACTTGGTTATTCTGAAGAGTTTTAAATAATATTTGACAAGAAATTTCATTTTAGACAACGAAGTATTTAGCCAGAGTAGTTTGCATTTTGCATGAGCTGTAGCTCTATTCTCTGCTTTTGCTTGAAATGACCACTAACCTTTTCTTTTTTACTTCTCAAAGTTATCATGCTACAGTGAACAATGCATGGCAACCAGCAATTAACCTATCACCTGGTGAAATTTCCGAATTAGCATTTCATTATGGTTCCAATGGTAAATGCCTATTAATTTCGTAAGAAATTATCTCTTGGTGCAGCTTGAGATATGTCAATATTTGTAGTTAGCTTTAGTAGGAGGATCTAGGCTTATGATTTTATTAGGTTCCTTCACTTACTAGCCCATGAAATATTTAAATGAGGATCCAAATTCCATTATTGGAGTGTTCTTTCACTTGGCTCCTAAGAAACTAAATTTAGGTTCTTAGTTTGAAATTTGAAAAATCTTCCATGATAAATTTCTTCCCTCTTTTTTTTTTTTTGGGGTGGGGTGGTGGATTCTTTAATTCTCACCTAGGTCTTTGTCGTGAAAATTCTTCTAATAAAGAATTTAGCCTCCTCATTCCTTCATCATCAATTGAAACCACAAAAATATTATCATATTAATAATGTTTTAAAAGGTGGCTGCGGCCCATATGCAGTATGCGAGCTGCATATGCAGGCACTTTTGCAATTGTAGTTTCTTTTAACTATTCAAAAATAAGTAAAATATGTTAAATACAATAAAAAATTATTGTAATAGTAATATTTTTTTGAATAAATAGTAGCAATATCAATAACAATAACAAGCAGTGCTTCCTACATAGTACTTAATACATAACAACAATAGTCATAATAGATTTAACCAAGATTCTCCGTACCGGTATCGGTAGGCGTACTGGTCGCCTACCGGACTGGTACGGTTTTGGTTCATACCGGAACCAGCCAGCTCTTTTCCGCCGGAGTCGGGGAAGAAGAAGAGAACGAGAGAGAGAGAGAGCACGAGGAAGAGAGGGAGGGAGAAGACCTGTGGCCGCCATTGGAGAGCCGCAGAGGGGTGGCGGAGGCCGAGGGGGGCCGGAGGAACCCGCTGGGGCGCGGCCACGGCTTTTTAATTTGGGGATTTTAAGTAAAGTCGGCAAATCGGGTGCTGACTTTACTTAAAAATTTTCGAATTTAAAAAATTGAAGATTTTAAAGTGAAGTCAGCAACGGATTTGCCGACTTCACTTAAAATCTCCAAATTAAAAAGCCGCGGCCTCGTCGAAACGGGGGACGCGGCCGCGGCCTCGGCTTTCGCCGTGCTCCCGTGGGTTCCCCTGCCCCCCCGGACCTCTGCCGGCTCTGATGGCGGCCACAGGTCTCCTCCTTCCCTCTCTTCCCCACGCTTTTTCTCCTTCTCTTCGTCTTCTTTGTCTTCGGCACAGAACCGGCCCGTACCAGTTTTCACTGCTCCGGTGTACCAGTTACAGGCCGGACCGGTCCGAACCGGCTGGTACGGGCCGGTTCGTCAGACCCTGGATTTAACACATTAACATCATTAATACCCATAACCAACCCCTCCCAAGCTTATGTCCAACTTAACCATCATCTTGAATCCGCATGGGCTCAAATAAGAGTAGGCTACATGTGTCGATTTGCAATGATACTCCAGCTGCATATGTGATTGCACAATACTAAGTAGTAGACTTTTGGTCCAGATGCAGTATTACTGCATAAGGTAACTGCATATAGGGCGGAGGCCGAAGGGGGGGTGGCGGAGCCCGTGGGGGGGTGAGGGAACCCGCGGGGGCGCGGCCACGACAATTTAGGAATTTTAATTCGGAGATTTAAGTGAAGTCAGCATCCGATTTGCCGACTTCACTTAAAATCCCCAAATTAAAAGCCGCGGCCGCATCGAAACAGAGGACGCGGCTGCGGCCTTGGCCTCCGCCACCGCCCCTGCGAGTTCCCCCGTCCCCCCCTCCGGCGGGCTCTACCGCCCCTCCGACCTCCGCTGGCTCTCCGATGGCAGCCACAGGTCTCTTCCCTCCCTTTCTTCCCCGTGCTCTCTCTCTTTCTCTTCGTCTTCTTTGTCTCCGGCATAGAACCGGCCAGTACTGGTTTTCACTGCTCCGGTGTACCGGTTACAGGCCGGATCGGTCCGAACTGGCTAGTACGGGCTTGTTCGTTAGACCCTGGATTTAACACATTAACATCATTAATACTCATAACCAACCCCTCCAAAACTTATATCCAATTTAACCATCATCTTGAATCCGCATGGGCTCAAATAAGAGTAGGCTACATGTGTCGATTTGCAATGCTACTCCAGCTGCATATGTGATTGCACAGTACTAAGTAGCAGACTTTTGGTCCATATGCAGTATTACTGCATAAAGTAACTGCATATAGGCATTGCATTGTGGATTAGCGACGGGATCCGGATGTGTGCCCGCATTTGCAGCTAGTTGCACCATATTTTAGAATATTGCAACTTAAACAATGTGACCATCCTTGGGAAGAAAATGCAACCACATGGCTTCTCCTAGGAAACACATTTCAAATAATGCTTTAAAACATTCATTATAACAAATATAAGCATGCAATTTCTATGAGGTGATGATATTTGCTTTATATTAATATATTATTTCTTGAATTAAGATATTTAATTAATAATCTCGAGCTAAAGAAGTACTAAAATCAAGTTTTTATATCCAATGGGGTAGGGATGTCCTAGTTTCTCCACGGAATGGGATGCCCTGTTGTCTCGGCCCATCCCGGTGGTTGTTTTGGTTGAGCGTCCTGGTAGGTACCATCCGTCTCTTCCCCTTCTTTCCTTTGTTTGTTTGTTTGTTTCTTTTCTTCTTTCTTTTGTTCCTTCCGTCCTCTTTCTTTCTTTCTCTTTTTTCTTCTTTTTTTCCCTTCTTCCTTCTTTCCTCTATTTTTTTCTTTTTTCTTCTTTTTTTCTTTCCCTTCTTCCTTTTTTCTCCTCCCTTCCTTCTTTTCTTCTTCTTCTTCTTCTTCTTCTTCTTTTCCTTCTTTCTTTGTTTCTCTTTTTTTCTTCTTCTTTTGTTCCCTTTTTCCTTCATTCCTTCCTTTCCCTTTCATCTCTTCTTTGTTTCTTTTTCTTCTTTCTTTCCTTCCTTCTTTCCTCTCTTTCTTTCTTTCTTTCCTTCTTTTTTTCTTTATTCTTTTGTTCCCTTCTTCCTTCTATCGTTCATTTCTTTCTTTTTTCTTCTTTTTGTCTTTCCCTTCTTCCTTTTTTTCTTCTCCCTTCCTTTCCTTCTTTTCTTCCTCTTCTTCTTTCCTTTCTTTCTTTCTTTTCCTTTTCTTCTTCTTTCATTTCTTTCTTTTTATCCCCTTTCCTTTCTTTCCTTTTCATTTTTTTTTTCTATGTGGCTGGGTTTCAGAGTCCCGCTCCTTGTCCTGGTACCGTTTTGTCATGAGAATGGGATGCTCCCCCGGGCCCAGCTAGCTCCGCCTTAAGGACAAATATTTACCTATGTATCGAATTGGTTTAGCTTGCAAATAGTGAGATATATAAAGAAGATTATAATGGTCTTTCGTCAAGTATATTAAAATAAATATATAAAATCTGTGAAGTTCTCAAAAATCTAAACAACTCAAAGAACAAATGGAGAAGAAGTATTACAAAGTTCTTTTCCAAGAATGAGAGTTAATGTGTTTTTTCTAACTTATTGTACTACTTATTTATGAGGCTAAAAATATATTGACAAGAAATGTTTAACCTCAATGATGAGGGATGCTAAATGACAATTTCTTTATGGGGGAGAACACTAGAAAGATTAGCAACAACGACACTAGGATATAAAGTATGCCAAAATCTTGGAGCACAAAAAGATAGGAACTTGTTTTCTGAATAGTAAAGGGTTTGACTTTGACTTTATATAAGTTGAAAGTGAACTCAAAGGGAGTTCATAAATATAGAAAATAAATGATGGACTCAAAGAAGATTTAAGATGTTTTATGCCAACTCCTAGTTACAATATGGTACCAAGCAAGGTTCCTAGTATTGTTTTTGGTACCTGGACTAGCACCATTCTAGTACAATGTCAGTATCCCTCGGTTTGTAGTACCAACACTTGGTATTCCCCTTAAGTCGAGTATCAGTTCACTTGATACTAGATGGTATGGTCCGGTATAAAATACTATTGTACCAAGAAAAGATGGTAGAACTAGATATTTCAAAATATGGCTGTCTTACCTATGATTAGCTTTGATATTCCATAGCTACAATCCCTGATGTAGTTTTGTGAGTGGCAAGATTAAGGACGCTTGAATTCTGGGGTAGCATTGGATACATGTGGGGAATACTTGAGCATCGCGAATGGTTGTGTGGTTGTTGAAATTTTGTGCACTCTTTTGAGAGTAGGATAGTATCATGTTGCAAGAGGTGTGAAGTCAAAGGATTGGGTGACACCATAGACTATGTGCTTGGTTTTGCCAAAGCATGCTTAGCTGCAAGCCCTAGAGTTGTAAATGGCATGCTTTAGAAGATCAAACTATGTTTGTGTCTTTTTACCTATCATAACCTACTAGTTCACAACTTTTTCTTCAAACCAAGGATTGCCCTTTGTATTGGTAACAAAAAAGCATGCCAGCTATTGTCTTGGCACATACCTGTATGGTGTGTTGGTACAGTATGCATTGGACTGACACTTGATAGGCATGCACACCAGCATCAAGAGTTTTTAAAGCCTTTCTTCTAATAATGCAAGTAGCCAAGCACCTGTGCAACCTCTACCACTTTGTAGATTGTCCAGATACATATACATAACTTGAGAAGGATATGGTACCGGAACTCGTGCACTTTTTTGCTAGAACGGTACGGTACTAGGTATGGACACAGCACACAGGACTGCATCCCTATACCAACACATTGTGTATTGGTGCAGAAAACCAGCCAGAACAGTATGGTACCCTTTATACCATCTTGTTTCTGCAGGATTTGAAACCTGGCATACTAAGTATTCCTAAGGCTACCTTTGATATTTGATGCTTTTCTGTATCCTTTTTTTTAACAGATCTTCCCCTTTTTTCGTGCATACAAATTAAAGTACATCTCCTTACTGGGGTCCCCTCATGTGTTCGTCGTACATGCCTATACCATCTTAATCTATTTTCCATCATTTTGTCCTTATTTGTGCATGTCCCACCTCTAATAGATCCATTTCTTAATATAAGTTTTGCCATTATTCATCTTGACATTTCGTTTCTACTGCATTTAACTTGTTCTCTTGAACCCTTATTATGGCTTAGCATTATTAGTTATACAATGCGTAGTCCTTATCATTGTTCTATAAAATCTTTTCATAAATCTTCATGTATGCGTCAACCACACCCTAGGGGGCACCTCTCCACTTCATCCAACCTGCTCTAATTCTAAGAATATTCCATCATATATATGTATATCTTCATCTATTTCTCCATTATTTTGTATAAAAGTTTCCAAATGAGGAAATCAATTATATGTTGTTATTTTTCATCCATCAATCTTAATGGCATCTTATCTTTATTTTCCAATTTTACTAAAATTACATTCCATTTGCTGTTTGTTCTACTAACTTTTAAGCCCTTATCCTTTGAAGTTTTTCTTCATAATCTAATTTAGCATTTAATCTAGTTTCTTACTCATTAATAGTTGCAATAGCTTGCCAACATTCTTAACAATGTTAGCAACAGGGGAAAAACGATATTAGTAATATGGAAAGGCATAATCTGAATTGAAGGGAGCACGAGTAGAGTTGTATACAGGTTCATGTCCAGACAACATCTTTTTGATCCTTATTTCTTCGATTAGCTTGTTTTGAGTCTGTATGTCAATCTTGGAAGGCTAGTAAATAATTAATCCATCAACCAATTGAACTAGAACCTTGTGCTATTCTGGTAGGCTTGTCATTTATATATGAGGGATATTAGAAACAAGACCAGAAATTGTTATTGTTTGGTCCAAGGATTACATTTTTTTGATGGCATCTCTTTTGCCCTTAAATTATGGTGTCAAAGGTTCAGGACAGGTCCAAGTTCAAGACATAGGCTTCCTAGGGCCGAAACAACTATGCGTAGGACCAAGGTACGCTGACTCGGTACCGGTAAGCATACCGGTCGCCTACCGAGCCAGTCTCCTGCTCTTTTTTTTTTTGGTTCACGTCCGCGCGCGGATAAAAGGTGGCCACAGAGTAGCATTAAATGCCACTCTGTGGCATTTATGACCCGAGTGGGGCAGCGCGCAAAGGTTCAGGATAGGTCCAAGTTCAAGATGTAGGCTTCCTAGGGCCGAGACAACTATGCGTAGGACCAAGGTACGTTGACTCGGTACCGGTAGGCATATCGGTCGCCTACCGAACCGGTCTCCTGCTCTCTTTTTTTCGGTTCACGTCCGTGCGCGGATAAAAGGTGGCCACAGAGTAGCATTAAATGCCACTCTGTGGCATTTATGACCCAAGTGGGGCAGCGCGCCACGCGGATGAACTGGCCCATGCCCGCGTGCTGCCCCGCGCGAATGAACTAGCCCGCGCCCGTGCTGGCGTACTGCCCCGCGTGGGCGGGGGAACTGCGCCCGGGGCGGTTCCCAACGCGGGGAATCGCGCCCGGGCGCAGTGGAATCACGCTCGCACGCGGTGAAACCGGGCGCGGAAATGCGCAGGGCGGGGAATGATGGAGGGTGGCTTTTGGCCCGGAAGCCTCCACACCACTCTAAGCCTTGTGCTCCTTGTGCGCACTTTGAAAATGGTTCATTCGGGCCGATACGGGTAACGCCGGATGGTGTTCGGATGCTTAGGTACTCGTGGGATTCAAGTCAAGGGGCGGGCCTACTGGTTGCAGCTTGGCCTGACTCTTGGCTTGATGAGAACAACCAAAGACACAAGTATGGAACACAAGTATTTTATAGGAATGCTTGATGGTTGATTCTATTCCCAAAACAAGATTACAAAACACTCTAGTGGAACTATGATGGGTTCTCACTAGCCCAAGTCCTTAGAATGATTCTAAGACCGATTACAATAGAGCAAAGCTCTCCTAAGCCCTTAGGCCGAATTATAAGTGGAACTCTCTAAAACAAAAGGATATTATCCCAAGCTCTCATCAAGGCATATATATAGGCTCTTCATGGGGGACAAACACTTCATAAAAGGGTGGCAAATGGTGTGGCTTAGATCGGGCAAAGCCTTGGCTGACCAAGGCTTGTGGTTGGCAGGCTGCAGGGCGCTGCTGGGCGGCTGGGGGCGCTGTGGCAGGGCGCTGGCGGGCAGCTGGGGCGGAGCAGGCAGGGCAGGGGCGCGCGATAGGGTGCTTAGCAGGGCGGCCGCGCAGGCCTGGCACACGCCGCGCGCGTGCAGGCAGCGCGCGCAGGCCGGCAGGCGCTGCGCGCCCATACGTGCGCGCAGGTGCATGGTCGGGCGGGCACACGGACCTGCGGCCGGCAAGGTTCGCTGAGCCGAACCTGGCTAGGCCGCGGGCGCGCGCAGGCGGGCTTGGCCGAGGCTGGGCATGCGCAGCGTGGGCTCGCCTGCCACATCTTGGCCGAGTGTGAAACGGCTTGGCCAAGTGTGAAGGGGCTTCGGCCAAGGCTTGGCCAAGTGTGAAGAGGCTTCGATCAATGCTCGGCCAAGTATGAAGGAGCTTTGGCCAAGGCTCTCTAAGCAAAGTAGTTGACCCAAATGTTGATCTTGGTCTTGGCATGGCCTTCCATTGGCTTCATCCGGGCCCGGATTTTGCATTGGTTGAGGGCGCCGACGGCGGCGTTTGCGGGGATCCTCAACAGGGAACCATGCGTGGCCCGAAAAGGGCCATGCGCTACACCACAGGGCGCACATTGTGATTTAAAAAAAATGGTATCCGGTGCGAACCGGCTGGTACGCAGCCGGTACCGGCCCGAAAACAGTTGAAACCGGTTCCCACGCTATCCGAGTATCGGTTTCAGGCCGGATTGGTCTGTGCCGGGCCGACCGGTCGGTACGGTCCGGTTCGGCAGACCATGTGTAGGACTGAGTTTACCTTGAAACTGGCTTAAATATTCTAGGCATTTTTAGCCAATAATGCCAAACTGGCTAGTTCAGAGCGTGCCGAACCAGTCAGTTGCCAATATGGCCATCAGTTTAAGGTAAAAAGCCTTCGCCCCTCCCCTATTCGAATATTCTCCCCTCGGCTTTGCTTGATTTTGAAACCCTAATCCCCATCCCCATCGAGTCGGCGATGATGCCATATGATGGCAATGATGAGGTCCCCGACCAGGTATCTCTCTCTCTCCCCCTCTCTCCTCCTCTCTCTCTAGGTCCTCGTTGTCGGATCCGGAGCTCTCAAAAACCCCTCATGATGGCTCAAACCTCTCTCTCTGCAGCCTCTCTCTCCCCCTTTCTCTCTACCCATCGCTCTTAGTCTTTGTTGTCGGATTTGTAGTGCTTGAAGCTCCCTTGCGATGGCTCGAACCTCTCTCTCTCTTGCTCCCTTCCTCCCTCCCCCCTCTTTCTTTTCCTCTTTCCTTCTCCGTCTCCCCCTTCCTTTCTGGCTCTCCTTGCTTCAGTACATTGCGGTACAGACTTGTACCATACCGAGCTAGTTGCCTGTTGATACGAGCCCTGGTATTTGTTCGGTAGATCTTGATTCTAGGTTTAAATGAAGGCTATTTTAAACTTTAAAGCTCTTTATTAGGGTAGTTGGGCCCATAATCAGGCATAGTTGAAATTTCCTAGGGTTCATATCTCATACCCTCATTTACAAAAACTGGCATAATCGGATTATTCACATACACAATATATGTGTATATGTATGCTTTTCTCTATTACAGTTGAGACCTTTCTTTTGCTGATTTCTTCACCTACATGAATTTCTTCAAGGAACATAATAGCTAATACACACACTTGTAACCATGCCAAAAAAACAAAAATGAACATGAAACACGGTAAACCATATCTGTTGCCTACCAAGACAACCAAAGACAACACTAACCCTATTATAGGAATCAATGAGAAATATAAGGGGCCAACCCGTACCGAACTGGTACTGGCTTTGACCAGTCCGGTTTGTACGGGCCGGTTCAGCCCGTACCGAACTGGTACTGGCTCTGACCAATCCGGTTTGGTGTTAAAAACTGATACCGGCCGGTACGGGCTCTGACCAGTCCGATTTGGTGTTAAAAACTGGTACCAGCCCGTACCGGTCGGTACCGGTCAAGGTTTACTGTACCAGTACCGATAGGCGTACCGGTCTCCTACCGGATCGGTACGGTTTCGGTTCGTACCGAAAATGGCTGGTACGAACTGGCCAACTCTTCCCGCTGGAGCCGGAAAGAAGAAGAGAACGAGAGAGCGGGGCGAAAAGAGAGAGGGAGGAGACCTGTAGCCACCATTGGAGAGCCGCGGAGGGGCCGCGGAGGCTGGGGGGCAGGGGAACCCGCGGGGGCGCGGCTGTGGCTTTTTAATTTTGAGATTTTAAGTAAAGTCGGCAAATTGGGTGTCAACTTTACTTAAAAATCTCCGAATTACAAACTTTGAAAAATGCACTTAAAAATTCCTAAATTAAAAAACTGCGGACTCGGCCTCCGTGGGTTCCCCCACCCCTCCGCGGCCTCGGCCTCCGCCGCCCCTCCGCGGCTCTCCGATGGCAGCCACAAGTCTCCTCCCTCCCTCTCTTCCCCGCGTTCTCTCTCCTTCTCTTTGTCTTCTTCATCTCCGGCACAGAACCAGCCCGTACTAGTTTGCACTGCTCCGGCGTACCGGTTACTGGCCGGACCAGTATGAGCCGGTTCGTTAGATCCTGGTACCGGCCGAACCGGCCAATCATACCGGCCCACATCGGTTCTAAATTTTTTGGAGGCTTTTGGATGCGTACCGCTACTGGCGCTCATCGGTGGATCGGGGTACGGCGAACCTTGCAAGGGGCAAAAATAGGAGAATATAATAATTGTCATTTTTGGTGACTGATAGGAGGATGGTAGATCTGACAAACCTACATGTCATTTTGAAGAAAGTACAGATTTAGCCTAAAGATATCATCTTTGATAAAAGGTTCGCCCATGTGTTTTGATCATATCTAGTTGTATCAAGGCAAAGATTTGTCCAATCCTACAAGCCATGAGATGATTACAGCAGAAAGCAAAATGGTGACCCTGAATGCTCATCCTATGGTATATCATAAATAAACCAAAGATAGGATATATATGAACTGTTTATCTAAGGAAGAGGAAGGAAAAAAGGGAGATCAACCAATACCACCAAAAGAAGGAACTGTTTATTTTATGCTTGTCCTATACCATGGAGTGCTTACTCGGATGGTATCCCCACTTGCCACTTGAGCAAGGGGATGGGGGGTCGATTTTGGTTGGAGTCATCCCTCAAAAGATGGGGTGGATATAGGGTAGAAGGTGGGGATTAGCCCTCCTAATCTCAAAAAGGAGAAAAAAAAGACAAGAAGAAGAAGAAGAAGAGAGGAGAAAACAAGTGGACTGCTTGAGCAAATTCAACACCTTTATTTTCCTATTATAATAGGGAACCACTAATAAGCCTTCCTAATGTAATAGAGTGTCACCAACAAGGCTAAATAACTGAACTGTCTTCTTCTGGTCATCGCTGTCCATTTAATAAATGTTGCATCCCTTATTAGGGTCCAAAACATAATGGTAGGGCATTTGTACATGACCCAAAGCATATTAGCCCAGTAATGCCCAAATGAAGAAAATACATGACCATTACATAATTAAACTAAGAAATATACAACATTAGTAGAATATGATCTTTTTTCGCCTTAGATTTTATGTACAACGAAAGTATCTGCTTGCTACCCTTCTATTGTTATCTCTACTGTGGTAATATATGAATAAGACATCGACATATCACATATAGTTGGACATTATTATTTTAAGCTGCATCTGATAGATGCAGCTTTTAGTATGTTTTATGGGGTATTTAGATATATACATCTTTGTGTAATTTGTATATTACTAATACTAGTTGGTCACCTTGGATAATTAACTCTGTCTGAATTTTACCAAGATTTATCCATCGTATTTTTTTCTTATGGTGTCTTTATAATTTAACTTTTATTGTTCTATTATCTGATAATACACTGTTCAAATAAATTACACCAGTGTTATTATGCAACTCATGTTCTGAAGGTGTTGCTGCAGATTGCGCCTTGCATGTGCCCGTGTTTCAGTGGATCAACCAGGAAAATTAGAAAGCAGAGAAATTCACAGGGATGTAATATCATTATTGTGTTCCATATTTCTGGCCAATCAAGGAGCGGGGGATGCTGCTGGAGAAGGAAAATCTAATCTTTGTGTAAGTACATGCTGAATGGGTCATAAATATTCACCACATCACTATGTTTAAGCATGACAGCTTCCTCCTGAATAATCTTTTATTAAAATCATGTTTCAATATGCAGTGTCTGCTGCCCATATTATGGACAAATTTTTCGTTGTCTTTTGTACCATTCCTATCTCCAAGGTTCATTCTATGTCTTGGAAGAAGTTAGATCCTATTATTTAGTGGTACCTTAGATTAGAAATGTACACTTTTTATTTAGTATTGGAAAAAAGAAGGCTATATATAGTATCCATTGCCCTTTTTTATCATTTTTTATTTGTAATAGTGGATGACATATTATTTTGAGAGTTTTGCAGCTTCATTTTTGCACTATATGTGCACCAT
Organism: Phoenix dactylifera; assembly: GCF_009389715.1. Taxonomy (NCBI): domain Eukaryota; kingdom Viridiplantae; phylum Streptophyta; class Magnoliopsida; order Arecales; family Arecaceae; genus Phoenix; species Phoenix dactylifera. Next base: position 24,333,959 of record NC_052393.1, on the reverse strand, counting down.
GCATGATTTCCTATTACGTTGCTTAAAAGTGGTATAAATGCCTGCCATATATAATTATATATAATGTACAAGGTTTCTAGTTGTCCAAACTTTGAAGAGAGGATTTAATGAATATAGTTATATGTATTGGATGTGTATGTATTATGCATGTTTTTGGGCTTGCATTAGTTAAAAAGAATGTTATTATTTTTCTTACTAGCTATTAAGGTAGAGTTAAAAAAATTTAGTTCATCAGTTGCATATTTAGTATAAATGTTCGACATGAATTATTCTAGGGAATGAAAAGAGCCCACTCACTAAAAACATGTCTTGTAGACCCATTTGATGAATGAACATATCCTATCGCCTATGTCATACCATTTGTGCTGCATAAACTTTTGTCTCTGGTATGTAGGTTTTATATTCTAAGTATATTTTATCACTATAGTTCTTTAGAGGTAGTGAAAAAGCAAAAGAAGGTAACTGATTTTTCAAAAAAGTGGCTGTAAGTTCTACATCCTCTTCTATATAATTAAATTCTTTGCTTAGAAGATTCAGAATATTCGACAAGTATTAGTATTGCTATGGGTACATGGTATGCTGTACCAGTCGGTACTGATCGATACCGAGCGTACCGTATCCGTACCGATGGGTACCGGTATCGGTACGCCAATATCGGTACGCTTGACGTACCGCATACCATACTGTACCGACACTCGGTACGCCTATACTAGTGCGGCACCGGTACGGGGTTCGGTACCGGTACGGCGAACCTTGTATGGGTATGATATTAGTCCTGAAATGGTACTTCAGCCAGAAGAAGAGCATGGTGACAGTTTTTCACATGATAAAGCAGCAGTTTCAATCAATAATAATAAATTGATGAAAAGGAAAATCATTCAGGAAAAATCCAGTCAAATTTCCTTATATAAAGACACATTCTACATTTTTTTTGGGGGGGGGGGGGGGGAGGGGGGGGGTTGTTCACCACCAAAAATGGAGATAATGAAAGTAAGTGTATCCTATCTTAGCCATAATGCTGAGAAGCAACCCAAAAACTACATTAAAATAAAGAGAAAACACCGTTCCAAGTAACATTTAAACCAACAATTTCCAGGGCTGTATCAACCCCAACAAGCGAACTGTTTCTATTTAAAAGGTTCAAAAATAATTCAAATTTCAAACCAAACAAGATGAACCCTCTACCCTAAACAAACATCAGTGAGTCCCAACCTCAACATACAAATAACACCTGCTGTGTTTGAGACACCTTGACTCGGTCTTGGTTTCACCCAAGTTGGCTCAAGCCATCCCTTCCACAAAGCCGATCATTGCTGAAGGTCAAAGTTGATGGGGCAATACCGCTGAGTTGCTGGAAGGCTTTTCTGCAACATCTTTGCTCTTCTAGTTATTAAGCACACAAAGATGTTGATGGAGCAATACCACTGCTTTTTTTAAAAGTTATTATTAGTTACCCAAGGATGTCACTCGATAGCTCAGCAATTTTTGCACATAATAAATCATTTAATATGGTTTCAGTATTCTATTGCTTGGTAGGTGATTTGTGCTGTCACGTCATGGCTCTTGGCCTAGTCATTCAACATTTTTTGCTAGCAGAAACAATTTCGGAATTGTCCACCTGACTCAATAAAATGAAACAGGATGATGAAGATTCTTTGTTGCAAGGAGAGCGAGAGGCTGAAATGATGATCATTGAGGCTTATGCTGCTCTGCTGCTTGCATTTCTGTCAATAGAGAGGTCTGTATAGCTTTTCAATGTATACATGTTTTTTTGGGTAATTTCATCATGTTAATAGGGTAATTTCATCATGTTAATATTTCTGCTAATTTGTCGCCAACAGTACCAAGGTGCGTGAAGCCATTGCCAGCTGCCTCCCTAATCACAACTTGCAAGTTTTAGTACCTGTTTTGGAAAGATTTGTGGTACGTTTTCAAATGAAATAATGTAGGGAGCTCAGTGTCATGCATTCTATGTAGATAGAAGGGAAAAAGAATTTTTATTCTCATATGTTTAGTTTTTTTTCATTTGAACCCTGCATGATCTCATGTGGTACATGGATGGCTAAACATTTCACAACTTTTTGAATCCACATGCCAAAGTTTTTGTGGTGCAGCATGATGGGATTATCCTGTTTTCTCGTTCCTACTTATTTGATTTTCTATTATATTTTGTCGTTCATTTCTTTCCTCCGAACCCTTGCAACTAGTATCGCTTTGGCTGGAACTTTCTTCCCTATTGGTATCCTATTCATAGAAAATTTTCATAAAATATCCTGGATTTTATTTATTGTTTTCTATAAGATCTACTAATATTATTATGTAAAGTGAATTTGAAAATGCCTGTTGGCTCTGCATTTTTTAACGCAATCTTTTGGTCCCACTTTGATTTGCCAGGCATTTCATCTGACACTAAACATGATATCACCGGAAACACATTCGGCTGTTGTCAAAGTAATTGAAACTTGTAAAGCACCTTAGAGAATGCAGAGATCCTGTACAGTGCTATTGATCTCTCGCTCGACCTGGAATTTCTTTTCGGTAATGATGCTTTGAGGAAATGGGGTTGGGTTGGCTGCACAACCTCGGGGACTAGCAAAGATCTGTATTCTAATTTGTTTGACCAGTTTCTTTTTTTTTTCCCCTACATTATTTCCATCCCCTGTTTGGGTTACGGTGCATTCCATCTCCATGCCCAGACCAGTGAATGTACGATGGTAGTATAGGCAAGTGCAGTGTTCGTGCTTGGGTTCCTGTCGAAATTGAATCAAATGAATTTGTTGGCAGATGTAGCTTTGAGTTAAATGTTATTCAACACTTCTTTGGTTTCCCTCTACGGTTGCCAGCAAAGGTAATTCTAAAATCTATATTCAGCAGAGTATAATTTTACATCAAAACTATGCATTGTCTTAAATTTTTCTTCAGGTCTTGTGTTAAATGAATATGTTGTTTTCGTAGAAAAATGAGCAACTTATTGACTATATGGTGGGAAAGGGAAGGCTGTCTTTGTTCCCTTCTACGTTTTTTGAATTCTTTTGCTGTATAAGTTCTATGGTTAACCATCATTCTGTGAAGATACGAGCAGAAAAGCCCAATCTTGATTTCTTTTGCTGTATAAGTTCTATGGTTGACCATCATTCTGTGAAGATACAAGCAGAAAAGCCCATGTAATGCAGTGTACACGGTTTTGAAAAATAATGACTTACCATAAGGTACTTAACAAACTACAAAAGGTGATCAATGGCCAAACATATGAAGATCAAAGGCATGTAGATCATATTAGTGATATTCATAGCAGTCAACAGAATAGCAAATCGCATGTTATATGGTCATTTTAGACTGATGATTGATATGAAAGAACTTTTAAATCGTAATAACAATCATGTAATTTTTTTAGCATCTATAATCTAAAAGGGGACTTCGTATTCATAATAAGAAAAAGGAGAAACGGAGAAAAGTTCTCTCATGGAAATGCTCATCCACAATTGCTTTAGCCATATTCTTATAACTATATATTCAGTATTAATTTATGTTATCATATGTGGCATTCAACAATTGCCAACTACCAAAAAATAGGATGCATGTCAAGCGTTATGAGTTTGGACTGATCATAGATTCAAAGGAATGTAAAGTAGGTCAAAAATATGTAAACGTCCATTTACTAACATGCTAGATTTGAACTTACATATGGGTATGCAGACTCCTAAAGAAATTTCTTTTTCTTCTCCGTCAGCTGTATTGAAGGATTTTGAGGATGGTAAAAGAAAAAAAAAATCATCTATATATATAGAGCTAAATTTGGCTATACTTGAGTAGACTCCATCGATGACCGAGCCCTAAAATATAATTTATTACATTTAAGTTGCCTGCATACCAAAAATTATATAATTTAGAGATTTCTAGTATATACATCATGTAGTCAAAAAATTAGACAGTCTAAATAACATTAAATTTTATATATATATATATATATATATATATTACCACTTGATGCATAGGTTAGAGGTCTTTAAATTACATGATTTTTAGTTTATAAGTAATTTGGAGATAGTAGATCATATTTAATGGCTCAGATCATCAATGTAGGACTTTCCATATCTAATGTAGACTGATTAGATCAAAGTGGGGTTCTACTCGAGTGCAGCCAAGTCCGGCTCTCTCTCTCTCTATGTGTGTGTGTATTTGTGTTATAATGAAATCTATACATCTAAAAAAATCTAAGTATCATGATATACAAAGTGTGCTAATTTAATTATGGTTGATTATCAATATGGTGTTTTATATTTGGAGGATAGATTGCTAAAAGAGCTTCTTCATTTGGGACCTTGACCTAGTGGTTGAAGACCATGGTAGGGGCACATGAGCTATGCTTGATATCTTGCTTCCATTGGCCTATCCAGGGTTCAAGGACCAAGCCCCTAATCCGAATTTTTGAAGGTATCGTGCTCTCGGATACAATTCACCTATCCTAAGGTGTTTGGAATTTCGTCCTTCGCATTTTGGGATTTTTTGAGTAATTGAGATGTTTGAGGGCTTTTGTATTGAGATTTTCTCCTCTCTTTTTTGTACTTTCTCCACTTTCTAGATCCAGTCACTTTGTACAAGTGTTCTAACTAATACATAGCATATTAAATATTTAAAATGATTTTGCTAAAGAAATGTTCTAGAAAGTAAAGGTATGGAGGTTTGTTCTTATTATTTAATTGCATGATTAATCCAAACTCCATCCACAGGAACCAGCTCCCATCACTGGCCCTTCATAGTAGGCACTAATAAAAAAGGAAGCATGATTATTAGCTAACTATAGTTATAATTTTTGTTGGCAACTAGATCTTCTTAGGTGTGCATGACTTCATTGTGTAGATCATATATTTTTCTGAAGAAAATGAGTCTTCAATTCCATCCGAACATATTAGATGGTGATAACCAGGGCTACAAATTACTGGCTTCCACATATGGCTAGTGAACAGAGTTCCAAAACCGAGTCTGGGACGCTTTGACAGCCTCGATCATTTGATGTTTGTGGAAGGAGAGGAATGGCAGGATATCTAGCTTTTAAGCAAATCCAACTTCAGTAATAGTTCTCAAGCAAGCATTGGATCCGCAGAATATTTAACTTTGAAGCAAATTCAACGGGTATCAAAGTTTCACCAAAATTGGCCAACGATTGATAATCCAAACGGAACTGCAAGAAGCTGAGCGCTTAGAAGCTCAGCTGCTTTAAAGGAACTGCTGTGGCCAGCACCGCCTCGGTGTTGGGAGGACATAGGAATCTCATGTATTTCTACGCCATGTAAATATCCCATTTAAATAAATAAATCGGCTATATCAGCCTCTCATTTCACAAAAAAAAAAAAAAAACTGAGTTGATTACATTTTTATTATTATAATGATCTTCGCCTTCCAATTATTACAAAATAAAATGCAGGAGACATCAACCTTTCCATGTTCACCACTGTTATTGCTGTGGACCGGTCCGACCAAGGTGTGGAGCGGGGAAGATGCTGAAAGGCTCGACGGTGAGCTGCTCGGGTCGTACGAGGCTGAGATTTAGAGTAGAAGGTTGTGTTTAGGGTTCTAGTCCGCGACCGAGCTTCGTTCTAAAACAACAAAAACGAAGAAGTTATCTTGTCGGAGTGTGTATGCCTAAGTCATAGTGATACTTAGGGAAAAAAGATCTCACCAGAGTAGATTGTTCGAATTCGAACACGTGGATCGGCTGGGCTGTCGTCCATAAATTTGGACATGTAGGTCGACTAGAATTGGCAAGCCTCAGTGTACGTTTCGAAAATCAGATGTGGGTGTTTTGTACGTGGATCATGTCCTGCCTATTTTACCGGTGTGATTTCTTTCTAGGCTTGTCATGTGGCTGGCTTTGGTTGTAGATTCAAGGGCATGAGGTTAGTTCTTTGTGCGAGCTTCAAGATGGATCAACCACCTATACGTGTCTTCAATGCGGCATACTTGCCAAAAAAAAAAAGAAAAAAAGAAAAAGAAAACTGTGGGCGGTCGGGAGCCGCATTCGCTCTCAAAGCATGCTCGGCGCGAATCGTTGAAACGACCAGCCGAGCTTTCTTCGCCGTCATATTTTATGAAACCGACATTCGGAATCCCGCACACGCCAAAGAATACGGCAAACAATTACGCAAAAAGAAACGTAAATATAAATAAATAAGGGAAGTAAAATCTAAGGAAGGAGACCTTCCTTCTCTCCTCCGATCTCCTTCTCTCGACGTCAAGAACTCGCCGGCGATCTCGGGGGCGGCGGCGGCCATGACGAGGGGCGCGCGGCACAATCGGGTGCTCTCTGGCCGGAGATCCTCACCGTACACGCTGATCCTGGCGGCGCTCCTGATGCTGTCGGTGGTCCTTTTGATGCTTCTCGCCCTCGGAATCTTCTCCCTCCCCGTCAACTCCAACGACGCCCCAAAATCCAAGGCCGACCGCGTCTCCCATATATCCGTCCGCGAAACGTACGTAGGATTCCGGACTCTACTCCTTCTCTTTGTTTCTTCCGCTTGTTTGTTTATTTGGAAGTGGGATCGATCGAATCTGGTGGTCTGTTTCAATGGATCTGGGGAGTTCTTTGTTGATTTCTTGTTTGTACTTGGTTTTTTTCTCCAGCAGAAATGGAATGGGGCAGAGAGGGGAGCAGTGGACGGAGGTGCTCTCCTGGGAGCCCAGGGCTTTCATCTACCATAATTTCTTGGTTCGTATCCTGCGATGTTTTTGTTTTATAAACCTTTGTTAAAATTGAACGGAATTTATGTTGGTAATTGTTGAAAGATTTGATTTTTATGCGTTATGTTTGGATCTAAGAAGCAATGCGGTTTGCTTGATGTAGGAGAGAAGACTAATTGCTCGTCTGCTGCTTAATTCTTGCTTAATTTCTGATGTTTTTGTTAAAGAAACATGATTTTGATGTTTGTTGTATTTTGAAATCTATAAATCCCTAGGTTCAACTGCATTAGAGGTTCTCGTTTGCTGGTATAGAATGCCCACATTTAGAACCTTTATTTTACTGAAATAAATTCTGATACAACGATAACAGTTGTCCTTATAGTCTGCAGATTCTTTCTTTGTTCTTAAATCCGTTCTGAGAACATCTCTTTCTCTGTTAAAGAAATTTTGGTTAATGCATCAATGCATTTGAGCTTCCTTGGTAATGCCCTCAAATGGTTGTGCATCTGAGCTAGCAATCTTCATCTTGTCTGCATGAAAGCAATTTTAAGATAATCTTCTTGGCCTTCGTGATTCTTGGCTTCACAGGTCACATTTCTGTTGTGTTCCCTCTTGTATCTTCTGGAAGGCTTTCGTAGCTTTCTTGTGGGCATAATGTTGGGGCAATAATGGTCAACATAGGTGAACCATTATTTGTTATGACCTTTGTTATGCATCTTATCATTGTTATCACTTTAACCTATATTGGTGGGCTCCTCGTCATTGCTTGATATTTTATGTGCCTTTTTAAGTTACCCCAAGATTTATAAACTTTTCTGGTGCTATCAAGATAAAAAAAAATTCTATTTATTTAGTTATGCTGGAAGTCTTCTATAGTTAGTTGGCGCATGTGTATGTGTTTGAGAGAGAGAGGGAGAGAGAGCTTTTGAGATTAATGCTACATCAATTTTGGTTGCTTTTGAAGTACCAATGCGAACATTTTGCTTTAAATCATGTTCTCAATCTTTGAGCTTTTTCTAAGCTACGTATTTCAAAATCACAGGCAAGAATCACTTTTTAACTCGCTCAGTCCCTCCAAATCTTAATGATGCATAAGCTTCTCCCCATGTTGTCAAGCTTTTGCTTCCAACATTACATCACATATTCTATTATTTATATGTCCTTCTCGCACCTCCTCATCTTCAAAGTTGTGCAGAAATTTTGTTATGTTTTTCCTTTGTGAAGATTTGAGTCCCCTGGCTTCATCTCTTTGATCCCACTCTTAGGCTGTTCTTTAATGATTATAATGCTTGTGGCATAACACACCATAAAATCGTGAATTTTATTATGAAGGTTGCCAAGTGTGAGCAAGCCTTGTCCATGAGATGGCCTTGTATCTCTATCGAAGACTCCAGTTTTGATTTTGAAGACATACACAATAATGTGGATGTCTGATTGCCTGCATTTTGCTTGCAAGTTACCTTCACTCTGTTAGACCCTCATATCAGGGTGTGATTATCAGTTTATCACCTTTTCTTCCAATCACCTCAAGTTTCCTCGTGCAAGGTCCATCTTTAAGACAATTTTCATCCTTGAGAAATTGGAATCATGCCTTTTTTTTTCATAATTCTTAATCCACTGAGCTTCATTCCATATGTTTTTTGGATACCTACCTTTTATGCTATAAGGCTCGTTTATCTTCCCAATTTCAGGCCCCTTTTTTTTTTGGTTATCAATTTCAGACACATTTGGCAGTCAAATTTAGACACTAGCCAACCTTGCTCTATGATTTTGCCGCTGTTTTAGGATGCTACCTTATGCCAGACACTTTAGCTTACCCTTTTGGAACTTGAATTGATACCCCTAGTAGCATTTAGACGACAAGCAAGTGGGATGGATTTTTTTTTTAAAAAAAAAACTCTAACAAGCTTTTTATCTTACAGCTTTATTCCTATCTTACTTGGTTAAGAAAGGCGAAATTCCTTTTTCTGGAGTTCAGTGAGCAGGGCTAGGATAAAGCCAAGTGGCAAACATCCAATGATCAAGAACCACCTAGACTATCCTATGCATTTCCTACCATCTGTGTTCAACTCCTCAGTGCAAAATAAGAATCATTCAGATAGCTATCCAGAATCTATCCAACATCTAATAGAATCTAGTACCTTCTGGAAATATTTCAACCCTTTTGTGAACCTTAGAGATTCTTGTGTCTTCCTTGGTACACAATGCCTTGTGCCCCAGCAAGTTCTCATTCCATAACTCCACAGTGATTTAACTATTGACTAGCCTAGCATAGCAGTAGATTGCTCTTTACTTTCTTTTCCTTGCATTTCAACTTTCTTTTGATCATCAAACATGTTGGCTAAATTTGACTCATGATAATCCATTTTTGCTCCCCTAGGTAAAATTTAAATCATACCACACAAATAAAGAAGAATGTGATCATGATCTGGCAGATGTGGTCATAAACTTGAGGCTGTGTCCTAATAAAATCAATGTAAACAGGAAATACATGCAACAGCTAACAGGTATAATAACATATATGCTGATTGTAGACTATTATTAGAATACACATGCACAATGGTCAATCTTATCAGTTAAATTCTGTTTCTTCTTTCGGTTTTGACTTTTTTCTTGCACAATTGCTGTTTTATATATTTGTTTAACATCAAATTCTGTTTTTTTGATCTTGATTAGATTTGTTAAGTCAAATAAAATGTTATTCTGACATGGTTGACTTGTGACTTTTTTCCTAATCAGAGATATTCTTTTAAGTTTACTATGATTTATGATTGCTGTGCACACAAATACTGATACTGGATATGCTTTGATCAGTCCAAAGAGGAATGCGAATACCTAATTGAACTAGCAAAGCCTCACATGGAGAAGTCCACAGTTGTTGATAGTGCTACCGGTCGGAGTAAAGATAGCAGGTTTGCTTATCACTAATCCCTCCTACTTTTGGGGAAATGCTATCGTATAAAAAAGATTTTTAGTTATAATATATTTTTCAAAGGGTTCGGACAAGCTCTGGCATGTTTCTTGGAAGAGGACAAGACAAAATCATCCGAACCATTGAGAAAAGGATAGCAGATTTTACCTTCATACCTGTAGGTATGTGACTTGGATTTTTTTTCTTTCTAACTAATCTGCATTTAGTGGCTAGTACATAGTCAGTGTTTATCTTTTTACTTGATTCCGTGTTCTTTAATCACCTTGTGATTGACAAAGCAAAGAAGCATGCACAAACACAATCAGGAATTCTATGTCATCTACTAGTAAGCATATTTGCTGAAACCCCTCAGGCAAAATATGATATTAAGTACTTCTAATCAGGCAGCATGTTCCTTCCTTGTCTTATTACATCAAAATGATCTTCCTGTTGACTTAATGCAACCATTCTGTGTAATACCACATATCAACGATACTAAAAGATGCATATAGATGTAGGTAACAACACGCAGTTATCAAGAAATATCTGTTAAATGTTGACATTTATTTCCTTTTGGACTGATTACTGTCCTATTTAAAACACATTCTGTAAATTTCAAAATACAAAAGCCAATATGAAGAAAGAATTAATTGGATAAGAGCATTTTTAGTTTAACATGCATATCATGAAAATAATTAATTCCAATGTTTTGGGAATTAAGTCAAGGATAAAAGTATGTGTGAAATACTGAAAATAAAAGAAAACACAAGAGGATATTGAAACTGCAGCTTGTGAATTGATTTTTAAAGTTTGAAAATAAGGTGACAATATTTATCGATTCCACACTTCTTGTTAGGTGCATCTGGTAATGGATTATGTAGAAATACATGATGCTTTTTGGTTTTCTATAAGAAAATTGAAACTTCAGCACTAGAAGGAAAATTGTTGAAAATAAGTCCCTTGTCTTAATATAGTGATTAAACTAGATATGCTATTTTCGCCACATGAAACACTGGATGGATATCCTTTGCATATTTTGAATATCAGTACTATGAGCCATGAGAAGCCAAAAGATTGATTTAGTGTTTGGAGGAAGAACCTTTTGCTCAACTTCAAAACTTGTGTCGGCGATCATGCACAGTTCATTCCCTGATTCATTCAATAATCTAAATAGATTACATAAGGAATTAATCATGAAGTAGCTGTAGAGTGTTCATGTTTGGCCATATAAGATGGTGCAAGATACCCTCTTAATCTGGAATTTTTGTTAACAAAATTATGAATATCTTGATAGACTTGATTTTCAAAATGCGTGATGGTTGACTGTTAAAAAATTATCTAGTGACATGACTATAATTGTACAAGAGATAATATTCATTTTCTAACGTAGACTAATATTCATATTTGTAGGAGGGAACACAATGTCACATTGATATATGTTGAATAATTTGAAATTCTTATGCATGTTTTCTTGAGTCTATGCTATGCAATCTACTGTCTGGTTGCAGTGTGATTTGGATTCTTTTGGTAATGCATATAGTTGTGACTATGACTGTTAACATGAAATAGTCTCTAGAGTTTTCAATGTCATTGAACTCTGCATCTTGAATTCTATAAATTAACATGGGCCTGCTTTAGATTGCTAAAAATGATTTATATTATTGTTTCTGGCATCCACAGGAATCTTCTAGTGACTAGGGCGGGTCTGAGCCATCCTTTACTAGCTTATGGTTTATAGCATTTACACTTTGGTCTTGTTTTCTGAACACAAACTACCTAAAATGGAACCTGATCTCAAGAACTTATTCGCATTTAGGTGCCCCATGCCTTGGGGACCCACCTAGGAATTGTCCGGCCTCACTCATATTATGTTATTCTTGCTCTTGCATGAAACCTAACACCTCCACCCAATCTTAAAATGTGTCTATTATCATGAATACTATTTTTTAAAAGAAACAACTTTTCATTTATTGTGTATATCGTGGTCCTACTTTTTCAAGATTTGCTAGTATTCTATTGTATCCATATCTCGTATCCGTGTCCATGCTTCATAGCAACATCGGTAATCATGAGGATGCTACTATAAATAGAAATCAGTGTGGGAATTGCTTCTACAATGGTTGAACATCAGAAACTAATTCTCCTTTGCATAAAATTTTACTTATGGAACATTAATACTTCGGAAGCATATCCTCCCTAAAGTAAAAGCAAGGGTTAAGGAAGAAGAAGATAGAATAAAAGGAATGGCAATTAAAAGCTTCCTTAATTTGTTTTCCACATTCTTGTGGATGGCCTTACATTATTTAGGTTTAGGAAACCTAGACTTTCAAATAAACTAATTCTACCTTTTATATTCCTAATCCAGTCATCACATTCTCAGGCCATGATAATTTGATGAAAATGACTACATTTTATTGCACCTAACATCTAGAAGATGCGTTTCACGAAGGCCCTCTAAATTCATTCACACCAAGGTCTACTGAACTGGTCGGAACCGACCGACTCAGCCTGTACCGTACCGGTACCGGCCTCCATTGGTACGGTATAGCCAAAGGGGTCGGAACCGAACGGTTTCTTGCCCATACCGGTGTGAATCGTGTAGTTCGCACGGGTACAAGCTCGGTAACGATGCGAACCGCACCGGTTCCCACTGGTACTTGCGGGGAAGAAGGGGGGAAGAGAGGAGTAGTGGGCAGGAAAGAGGGGAAGAAGACCTCTCTTGCGCTACCGGGCCTCTTTCTTCCTCCCGAGCACCTCGCGGGGAAGAAGACCTCCCTTGCTCGCAGGAGAAGGGAGAAAAAGAGGAGAAGAGAGGAGGAGAGAGGGGAATAAAAGAGAGGCTCGGAAAGAAGAAGAGGAGAACGGAAAAAACAAGAAAAGAAAAAAAAAGAGAGAGAGGCCTGGGGAATAGTGCCCGCTCGCAGGGCAGCGCGTCTGCCCGTGGGGGCACGGGCGCGAGTGGGGAAACACGTCCCTGACTCGCACCCGCGCGCGTTCCATGCGGTGCGAACCGCGCGTCCCCGCGCGCGGTTGCGATCCCACGTGCTGCCCCACGTGGGCTTTTAATGCGACTAAATGCCACTCTGTAGCATAACGCGGACACGTGCGTATCCGCGCGTGCGTCTGCTCTTTTTTTTTTCTAAACCGGTTCGGTACTGGTTCCAACGGGTACCGAACCGGTACCGGTCTCCACCGGTACATCGGTTCAGTCGGTTCTGCGTACCTTGATTAACACTCTGAGTAGACTCTTGAGCATCAAGTTATGACCTTAAAATGTTGTGAGTGTAGTTATATCAAAATCAAGAATAATTTACAACCAAAATTCCATATAGAAACTGTCATACCCTTAGTCCCTCATTCCTACTAAGGGGATGGCACCCATGTTTCTGAATCTCCTCGGGAACTCATCTCTGCATCCGTTTCCTAAGCATTTTATAATTAAATTTCTTAAAAGGCCTGCTTCTCAAAACCCACAACCAACCAGCTTCCGGTATTTAAGGTTAGGTGCAAGTGCAAGTGCTTCAAAGATGAACATAATCAGATCAAGGAGTGTGAGGGACTTAAGAAAGTTTCAGTTTACTGGTTTGAACGACAAATGTGCTTGATTGAGAGATTTATCAACAAAAAGGGCTATTGGGTCTACAACTAAGCTTCAGCACAAGTTTAGCATGCATTGAAGTACTGATCTTCATCTGATGGCTCATATTTCTTACTGATGGGGAGAATTCCAGCACCACAAGTTTTTAGGGGATATTTTAGTGGTGTTCGGTGGAGTATGGAAGTTTTATAAAATATTTTACCAGATTTAGCTAATATTTACTAATTCCTTCTATTTTATATTTTCATTTGGAAAGTTTTGCATGTAGGAGAGTTTTGGGTTGATTATAATTTATATGTTCTTTCTTTAATCACTCACATTAGACCAAGATTTGCCGTACCGGTGTGTATCGCCCCATACCGGGCATATAGTACCTTATCAATATCGAATCGAGACTTGGTACGGGAGGGTGTATTGGGTCTTGATACGCTGAATTGACCTCCTCACCGGACGCACCGACTCTGTATCATCATGGTACCGGTACGGCATTCGGTACCGAGATGGCAAACTGTGTTAGACCGCCCTAGGATAATAATAGGCATTATGAGAGTCCTTTTTGAATGAGGAAATATCATTTTCTAATTGTTTTTGCCTCCTTAAAATTGGGTCTATGTAGAGTGATGAAATTTGAAGAATCATTGAATCTGTTTTGGTTTCAGAAAATTAAAAATATTAAAGGTTTGGCTATTTCTGCTCTCAGATCCTCCTTCACCTTTTCCTCTGATGTTTCTGTCTATTCTTACCTACTTACTTATTCCCAAAAATCTTCATTTGGTCACAGAATTTTATACATAAAACTATAAAACCAAGAAAGCTGATCAAAGAACTCTAGAATGCCCATTGGCCCTATTTTATTACTTCCCAATTTTAAATCCTACCTCTAATTTCTATATCCTCTCCCTAAACTATTAAATGAAGTATGTCCAGGTTTCCATATCAGGAAGGCCAGTCATTGTATCCTTTAAAAAATCTGACCACCTCATTTTGGCATGCAATTGCTTGATATAGCCCTCACTGGTCAGGATTCTGCATAACTGTTTCAAAATGGGCTGGGAGTACCTGGATATATGGATAAAAAGAGTACTTGTTGGTTTTACTAGATTTCCACATCAATCTAATATGACCAGAGATAACCACTTATTTCTTTTTGAATAAAGTCCACGAAACTTGAGCGAGAATCTTATTTTTTGTTAAAAGGTATATTTGTAACCAAAATGAAATTCATGCCAGTGACTTAAGAGACATGCATCAAATCAGAAGAACCAGAGGTTTGAAGACTTTCATAGCTCAATTAATTACTCTAAAGAGTTGGATGCTGAATTAATATACTGATCACATGAAAGCATACAACTTGAGGCAACTTCAATAGTGCATGGGTGTTCTCCATCTATAACAGTACTGTTATTTGAGCATGGCCATTAGATTTTTTTTTTTTTTTTGGTGATTCCCCATCAAGAAGTGCTTAATTTATATCAATGAGGATACATGACCACTATTATTATAATTTCAGTATGCATATTGTGTCCTGCAATCTCGGGTTACCGGTACATGGCATGAATGAGTACAATTGTCAAGCAAGACTATATTTAGTTGTACCATCTTGATTTCTCTTGCTAATTTTTTTGTTTCTGCTACCTCTGCTCCTAAATTTTCCTGTTAGCTGTGTTATTCAAAAACATTTTTTTTCTATATTTACCATGTTCATATCCAAAAGCTGACTTTGTTTTGTACAGAGCATGGTGAGGGTCTTCAGATTCTCCATTATGAAGTTGGACAAAAATATGAACCTCACTTTGATTACTTTCTTGATGAATTCAATATTAAGAATGGGGGTCAGCGAATAGCTACGCTTCTCATGTACCTGTATGTATCCTACTTTATATACCTCACGAGTTTGTTGACACAGTGATCAGCTTGGCATTGCTTTGGATTGAAACAACTTTTGACAATTGTTTCTTTGCTCTTGATTTCTGCTGTTGTTCAGTTCGGACGTTGAGGAAGGTGGTGAGACAGTGTTCCCTGCTGCCAGAGTAAACAGCAGTTCTTTACCATGGTATAATGAGCTATCAGAGTGTGGGAAGAAAGGCCTTTCTGTTAAACCTAAAATGGGAGATGCATTACTCTTCTGGAGCATGAGGCCTGATGCCACTCTTGATCCATCAAGCTTGCATGGTGAGTGTGTGTTGGTTGACTAGATAGAAGACCCTCCCTTTTAGAACTTCACACTGTTGGTCTTTCAAGAAATTTGACTTAAACTGTGTGGGTTTATTGTTATAACTATTTTATCACATGATATTGATCTCCTTGACTTTTGAAATCCTTCTTCAACAACCATATGTTTAAGTTGCCAGAAAGTATATTGTTGTATGTTTTTCTTGCAGGTGGGTGCCCTGTACTTAAAGGGAATAAGTGGTCATCTACAAAATGGATTCACATCCATGAGTATAAAGTTTAGCTTAACAAACTAAGGTACTGCACTGCTTCCACCAATTGGCTGTTCAGAATATCTAAGAGCAGTCCTCCAACTACTTCAATAATTATTATTTCTTGTCGCCTTCACATCTGTCTAAAAGGAAGAACAAAGACAGTGAATTTATGCGATATCCTTACTAATATTTGGTATCTGACAATGTTTTTAGAGATCCCATGATTTAGATCAGATATCATCAAACACAGCAAACATGGCAAAGTTTTCTGGTTTTTTATGCTTTAAAAATAAGTAGGTTGATCTGGTCATCTAAAGATGCGTAACACAAGCAAACTATGGAGATTCTGTTACCTTGTTTTAATTAACTATTATCAGCATATTGTTTGTGAACATGCAAATGTGGATAGCATCTGACATATATACCCTGTACACTGTACGGTGTTATATCTTGCTGAGTTAGATGTTTCCTCTCTTGAAGCCACACATCGGATTTAAAATTTTTCTACAATTTGCCATATCATACAATGTTGTTACGTAGCTAGTTCAGATGACTATATGTTTTGTGTTGTATATAGACTATTATGATTTTTAATAGTTTGATTTTGTTAGAAATAATTAGTCTATGCTAATTTACTTTCTAAAGCATGATGCTTGTGGTTCTTTGTTATTGGAGGAATTGTAAGTGAAGTCATTAACCTGGATGCCTGGGTGTCCACGTTGATAATAAATAGACCTCGATATCTAATTGACCCTGCCTAGACCATCATATACAGATGCCTACGATACAAAAAATAGACATAGACACAGAACTCAAAAGTTTGTTATGTACGCTTCTCAAGTAGTCATAATCGGTTCTATTGACCCTTTGGTTTTTCCAGCGAAACAAACATACCTTAGTAATCGTCACTCTGTCTGACCATAATGAAAGCCTTGTCTTTTCGGAAATTGGGGGCAATATGCCTATGATACAAAAATAGACAAAGACACAGAAACCTATATTTAAGTATATCTAAATATGCATATAGATTATATATCTATGTCTGCATGTATATATATTCAAGTATACAATATAAAGCAAGGTTTGGATTATTGAGAAACAAGGGCATACTGTGAGAGGCCTGGTATGATATGCTTGGTACCAAGGATCTCGCTAATGAAAGGAACCGAAAGGTATGCTTTGCTACAGCTAGTACTCCCTTAGTATGGGGGCTTTTTTGGCCTCCAAATCATGTTTTCTTATATTAATGCCATGGTTTTGCAAGAAATAAGGTGGGAATATTAACTACTTTAGGTATGGGTTTCTATGTCTGCTGAATGAACTAAGAAACATTTTTACGAAACAAATCACATAACTTGGAATTAAAATAAATTTATAACATATAGGTGTTAAGATTAGTATTTGAAAAGCAATTAAGTTACTAAAAAACATAGATCTAGTATATAGGGGTATGACAATAGTTACAACTAGTGGATTGATGTACATTAAAGAAATCTAAAGATAGCACTAATCATATGATTAGCAAACAGAGAAAGATATTTTGTAATGGCATTCAGTAGTAATGTCGTGTTCTTGTAGGGCTGCAACTCAGGTAGGATGGATTGGTTTGATGTCAAACCCTAACTCAATCCAACCCTACTTTTGGTTGGCTTTTCTTCAACCCAACCCAAATCAAACTCAAATTGACCTGAAATCGGATTGGTTCGCATTAAGGATAGGTCGGGTTAGATCAGGCCAGGTTATTCTGGTTATATCAGGTTGAATATAAATTTTTAACAAAAGTTAAAGGTTTAGAGCACTTTTCCCATGAATCTATTGTATTGAAAAATTACATGCATCTCCCTTGCAGTCTATTTTACTTTCTGACTTTTTGAGCAATACTCACACCCAAGGTATGCTGAACCGGTACCGGTAGGCATACCGATGGCCTACCAAACCAGTTCGGCTTGTTCGGAACCAGAACCGGTATTGGGCCCGTACTGAAATGGACCCAGCCGGAGCTGGAGAATACAAAGGCCTAGAGAGAGTGAGCAGGGGAGGGAGGGAGGAGAGGCCTCCATCGCCTGCGGAGGGCTACGGGGCGCGGAGGCCTCTCCTTCTCCCTCCCTCCCCCGCTCGCTCTCTCCTTCTCTTCTTCTTCCCCAGCTCCGGCCGGTACGGGCCCTGTACCATTTTTTACGGTTGAATCGTACTGGTTAGGGTCTGGACCAATATGGTAGGTGCTGAATTGGTCGGTACGGGCCGGTTCAGTATACCATGCTCCCACCTGTTAGGTGTGAGTCGCCGATGTACCAAAAAAAAAATTTATATGGAACGGGACATTCTACCTTACATTCAAAATGCCAATTACAGTTAAATCACACCCTGTCCCACTCAAAAGCCCTCCCCAAAATAAGAAGTCAAGAAAAGGACAGCATAAAATTTGACCTCTCTTACACAAATAAAGAGAAGCTTATAATACCATTTATGAGAAAATCTGCTAAGTATTACTTATAACAGAATTCCACAAACAACAGAAAAGTGCTTCTGGATTCCTGCAGATGAGAATATATTGTAGCTTCTAAGCCTTTGAGCATGCTACTGAGACAGTTCATAAATTCTTCTTTTGTCCTGTTAACAACAATTGTTTCACTGTATTCTCATTGATTAGACTTCTCATATGCTACCGTAGAAAATCAATATCACAGTAAGTTAATTCTAACAAAATTCTCAACTAAATCCACAACAAAGGAACTACTAAAAAGTGAGAACTAATCTACAATCACAACAGAATAAGAGTGCACTTTGCTGTACGCATACAGTGCAATGAGTCCAACATAGCATGCCTACACCAAAATCTATACAGCTGTCCAGATCTTTACGGTCTATCTCTCAGTTTACCACAGTATGAAGTCCAAAATAGTTTGCCTATAGCAAAATCTATACAACTGTTCAGATCCAATCAGCATATCAGGAGCTTTCTACCAGATATTCATGGCTCAACAAGTTAGCACTGCATACAAAAAATGAACAGTTTTAGTGAAATAGTAAATGGCATTAGCAGGGTTAGCACAATTGCAATGAGAAGGTAACCAGCAGGCAGAAAGAAAGATTGAAGTTCTTACTATTCAACAAATAATAGAATGAACCATAGAAAGACATTAGAAATGAAATGAAAATTACTTTGAAATCTTTTCAGCAAAATGATGATATAGCCCTCAACAAGGGCATAAAACAACCATGGGAAGATGGCCTAAAACCAGCAATAAAAAGTGAATTTACCTTAACAAAATAATAGAAAGAATCAAAGAAATATATCTAGAAATGAAATGGAAATCACCTTGAACATTTTTCAAATGGAACAAGGTGCTGGGCCAGGAACAGCATCAATATGATCAGGTATGAGGAGGGAAGAAGAAAGAAAAAATATGTTAGAACTAAAGACAATGATGTATAGATGTAAAAGCTAATAGAGTCATGTTGAGTACTTGATTCTAACAATTCAAGTGCTTCAATTTTCTCCTCAATCTTGCTTACTGTTGGCGAACACCAGAGCCAATCTTGACAGCAAATCCTGCGCTCAACTGTTTTTGGAGTCAATGAATAATGAAAGATATCAAGTATGTGGCACCCAGTACTGAAAGTTGATTCTGAAGCAACAGCTGAGACTGGAATAGCTAAAATGTGATAAGCCAGAAGAGATAGAACATGATATTTTGAGCTATTAATTTTCCATCAATTCAAAATACTAACATTGAAAGTTTCCTCTTCAATTGCATCTTCTAAATAAATATCTAGTTCTGATTGTACTACTTGATTCACATCTGTTCTATGAACATGGCAATAAACTTGTGTCACATTGTAGAAGAAGGAAGATTTTCTACAACCATAGGACCCATATCCAATTCTTTATACTTCTGAAATGTTCGCTGGCCTGACACCTTTCACCCTGTTTATAATGTTATCCAACTTTTCCTTGTCATAGAATTGAGAATATCGAAATCTTACATATCCCTATCTGTAACTAGGATCGAGTAAAACAGTAATGATCAACGAAATATTTATCTTGTCAATGCTGCCCCAATATTTGTCAAATTTCCCCCCTCTTCACACTTCTTGAAAATCTGCATGTTGTGATGGTGAGCTGTGAACGTATTTCACATAAGATCTGAAATATGAGCACTGCAACACAAGTTAAAATATTCACCATCTATTAGCAAGACATCTTTCTTGTTGTATTTTCTTTTCAAAAATCTAGCTGCGACATCATTGCTAGTAGCATTGTCTACCATAATACAACGCAACTTATCTAAATCTCATAAATACAAACCAAGTTTCAATTGCCTTGCCTACTTCGTCACCAGTACGTGGTGTTGGAACCACATCATCTTTTGCAACACCCAATTATGTGCTGTAAAGCACATATACCCCAAATGCTGAATGGAAGTCCACATATCAGTTGTAAGACCGATTCTTGAAGTAGTCTTTAAGGATTCATTCAACTTCTTCCTCTATCCACCTATATAGATATGCAATCCTTTGTAATCGTCATTCACGACACAAGGTTGAACCTATGTTGCATAGTTTTGAAAAGCTTTTAAAACCTTGTTGGTCAACAAAATTAAAGGGTAGTTCATCTATGATAACCATCTTGGCAAGTTCCCTACGGCACAACTCTTGATCAAACTTCCATGCTACAATTTCCTTCCCATATTTGGAACATATGGTGGATAGGAGCAACGTATTATGTACCTATTTCGGGACCCGTACCGGTTGCTTGGTGATACAATACGGTACAGTATTGGTACTGTGCCGTTTTGGTCTGTTTTGAATCTTTTTTTGTTTTCAAATTTTGAACTAAAGTTGGCACATGATTTGCTGACTTCAGTTCAAAATTCGAAAATTTTAAAAAAACTTTGAAATGGAAAATAAAAAAGAGCTCTCTCTTGTTTCACTCCTGTTCCGAAATGAAGATGGCGGGAGAGAGAGGGGGAGAGGGAGAAAAAGAGAGAGGAAGAGAGAGGGAGGGAGAGCGAGGAATGGGGCCACCTCGGCAAACACTAACCCTAAACCGAGCATGCATGAGAGAGAGAGAGGGAGGGAGGGAGGAAACCACTTATCGGACCATCACCAGTGGCTGCTAGGGGTTCGCGAACGATGGGAAGGGGGGATCTCTCATTGCAAGCAGGCGAGGGAGGGGTGGAGAGGCGGGGGGCAGTGAGGTTTAAATAATGCGAACCAGGGCCATCTCAAAATTAATAACCCCAACCCGGCTGGTTTAGTAGGCCCTGAGGTGTGCTGAACCGGCCAGTTCAGCATGGTTCAGGAATCCTTGGACTGGAGTTTCTATTTTGCATCTTTCTTTGAGGCTGGATATTTGGGACACCTATGCCTACCCAAGGTACTAGACTACTAGGGTTTGCTACCACTATCATATTGATAAACTTTTCGGCAATTCTTTTGTTTTGCATGGGTTGGCTTTGGGCCATCCTCTTTCATTTTACCACTATCAAAATGAGTTTACATACATACATACGTACATGAGTTGGTTGATCCCAACCCAAGATGCACCTCTATATTCTTGGATGTAAACAACAGTTATTTTTCTTTTTTTTAGTAATTTAATTCTAAATTTTCAAACCTGTATGCATTTTTAATTAATTCAAGGATAAAAGATTAGTAAAAAAGAAAGTCTTTTATGTAAATACACTAGCTATCTGAGAAATTAGTATATAATTATCTAACATTGAATGCATAATATTCAAAATTATACAATTTGTAATATTTTTTCAAATAATTCAGAAATTAATTCAAAAAAATTGTTCAAAGTTTATTTTGGTAGGGATGTTGCCCCATTCCTTACAACGTATCCAAAGTCAAACTGAGCAAACACCATTTACTCATGTTAATTTTGGATTTACAGGGATTTTGGGCATAGGTTTTGGGTTCAGCTCAAAGTAGTTTAGATAATTTTTCTTGGAAAAAACTCATGACCAATCATTAGATTTCCTGAAATCATTTGCGGTGGGGATGAGAATTGGGATGGTTTTCTGAAATGAGTGCCCAATCCATTATACAAGGAGTTCATTCATGTGGACAATATCGATTAGCACTGGTATCTATCTCTTGGACTCAATTTGCTGTCCATCTGTGGCAGCTAGAATGTGTTTCACAGCTCCAGAAGATAAAGCATAGAATTTCATCAGCATAATCTCCTCACTATCTTTACCCTTTCTAGTGACACCAACTGATGTCTCTAATCTGCTCTATGTACCATAAGTATGTAATAATGCTTCACTGTTTGGGAAAGAAACAGGATAGATCTGCCAACTTATGGGTACCACAAGGTTCCTAGGAAAGGGGTTAAATTGGAAAAGTAAGAACTTTAAAATATTCCATTATGAAACTCTATGAAGAAGAAAGAAATGACAGGTATAGTTATTCTGCGTCCTAATATAAAGAAGCTTATCTCCTATCGTTTAAGCACGTAAATAAAAATTCAAAAAGTTTCTAACATTGTTTAAAAAACAAGGTCGTTCCCCTAGGCAAAAAGATCTGAAGAATTACATAAGGTGAGGAACGCATACCCCTCAACCTTCTCAATCATGCAGCACTTAATGTAACAATCGCTAAATGAAGACATAATGCGCCCAAGACGTTGATGAGGATTTGAACTTCCAGCATTAGCACATCCAGACCTTCATTACTTGGATATATTCTGATGCTTTAATGATATCAATTGTACATATCAAAGCTAGATCATGAACCCTGAATTGCTTCAGAAACATTGAGATGCATAGACTTCTATGCTTCGGATGCCAACCACCAGCTAGCTTCCACAGAAGTCCAATTATTATCTGTTTCATCAAAATATTCTACAGTCCAGCAAATGACATTTTGAATTTATCACTAACTAGAACCTTCCACTTTGAATCTTCCACTTCAAAACACGGAGACAGCCTCTCTGCACGTGGGAATAAGGCTGCTTTTTTTTTATCTGACCCTCCCCACATCTTGCAATGGCAGGAGCCTCATGCAATATTATCCTTTGGACCACTTTTTATTATCCCTTTCTATGATGATATCATATGGGTTGAGAACCATCTAAAGAAGCCAAAATTGGATGAGGAATGTCATAAGATTGCAAAGGATATTGTATTACGGTTGACTAGTATATCCAAAATTTTGATGTTGTTTACTTGATTTTCTTGTAATTTACAGGTCTCATTGCAACATAAAAGAGTATGTCGAACAGATGGGGATTAGCTGTATTAGGGATCAGGGGAAGTTCTTATTAGTTCATAATTTATTTCCTTGGTTACTTCTAGCTTGTGTTTGTGACAAGCTGAGAGTTACCCTGTTAGAATAGAGTGGCCAGACCCCATGTTGTAAGGCGAGACGTGGTCTCAGGAGGTTCATCTTTAGGAAACTGAGAAATAAGGTAGTGGTGACCTTGTGGGACCATATGAACTGGCTAAGCAACCCAATTCCTACAGATAAGTTTAAAGAAATGATTAAGGAGAAGATTAGGTTTCTTATAAGGAGCTTCATACTGTTGTTTCGGATCATTTATTCAGAAGTGCAATTTTGAATTCCTCTAATTCAGTTATCCTTCAACCTTTTCTATTTGAGATCGAGGAATCAGTCTACATAGTTTATAAACTTATGTGATACAGAAAATCTTCTATATCTGAAAGCTCTAGATTTGTGAGACATTTCACATTGATGTTCTCTGATCATTACTCCTGAAAATGTTTAGCCTATTTTGTCTATTATTGGAGTACATACTTATTGTATCCCTGATAGCAAAGCTGACAAAATTTCAGAGACGGATGTACATGAAAAATGGCACCTACATCTGCATTCAAATTGATGCCAACAATTATACAACCCATAGCCCATTTTATACGGTGATAGGCAGAGATGCACAAATATGGCCAAAAATTTGTTGGTTCCACTGCCCTAATTTTAACGGATGTGTCTGCCTGTGCATTTTTTCAGACTTGTAGAAGGACAGAATATCAACTTTGATGTGATATTAGGAGGCTCAAATAACGTTTGGTGCATTAGGAATGAGGATGTTCTTTTTTATTTATTGAGTTAACTGGAGTAGCATATTGCAAGTGAATAATCAAATTTAGCAGTGTGCATGTATGACATCATATAATTTGAACATAAGCTTATAGGATTAGACTTTGTGGCTCATGAATTACCTATGATATATTAATGTTCCAAGAGAACCAAGATAAGTTGTTCTTTACAACAGGAACCTTGAGAATAAGGAAGAAGCCAAATAATTGATTGAGATGTAGAGTTCCATTGTATAAAAACAAAACTGATCTACAAATTGCTTTAACAATTCTGAAACTAAACTGAAAGCCACATTGTATAGTTTTGTGAGAGGGTATATGATAACATTCAGGGGTCATCAAGAGCAATTGTAGCTTTAAGCCAAGATGGCAATCTTTTGCTTTGATCATTCAGAAAGTTAATAGAGGATGAAGTATCTAAACATGATTTTTGTTAATTGAGGAAAAATATATTGAGTACCATCATATGTAATTTATAATAGGTATTGAATGAGCATCATAAACCTGTGCATGTAATAGTTTTGGATATGTGCGATCTATGTGAGTTTTACAGTTGGTCACCCAGAGTTTTCTGTGTGGATGGTAGAAGATAAAAGTGAACTAAGAAGAAGTCTCTACAGAGAGAGAGAGAGAGAGAGAGACAGAGTAAACTGAGGCGCATGAACCATAAGACACTGGCTTGACAAAAAATCTGACTCTGTTTTTCGGCAATTGAATGTTTTTTCCTTGCTTTTGAACAGTCAGATGACTAGCTAGTGCCCTTGTAAATTAAAGTTGAGTCACTATTGACCATATTTAAATTTTGCTCTTTTTTATTTTGCAACATTTGAATCAAGAGAACAGCATTTTTAATAGTAAAGCTGCAATTAGATTAGCTTTATTGCAACTTGTCAGATATAATATTACTCACTTGTTTGCTTTTGAGGTAATGTCTAGGACCTCTGGTTTCATTTATTACTGAGTTTATGCGAGTGACTTATACTTGTGATTAATACCGTAAAGATTGGGCTTAAGCCCTTCATCTTATTACAATTGATTGATGACCTCTCTTTTGATTTTCACCAGAGTTCCTATGGTGCATGTTATTTATAAAGGCCATGTCATCATAATTAGACCTAATAAGAGTAACTATGTATAGACTCAGATGCGCATATTCTTGAGTGCACCTGAATCTTAACTTCTGTGGAAGTTTGCAGCATATAATTACACACGAGCATGCTATGCTTGAGGCATAAAAATGGGGTTGCCCTTTTCTGCCATATAAAGAGGAGCTTATCTTTTGAAAGTCGATTAATGGATAGTTTTCTTGGAGCGTAATTATAATCAGAACAGCTAAAAGATGACACATTACAGACTGACAAAGTGGAAGAAAGACATTGGTTCTCTGATGTTTGATTCATGATCATTTCATTGCGTGTATAACTGCACTATCTATCTTCATTTCGAGAGTGTGATATAGTGGTTCTTTTTCCATATCGTATGCCTTGACAGGTTAACTGATCAGCTCAATCATGTGGATATCGCAGTGTATCTTTCAACAAATGCTTGCATCCAAGACAGGGCCCAGATGCACAATGTGTTCTTTTTCATTTGGATGCCTTTCTTTTTGTAAACTAGATTTAGATCTTACCAGGTTTAAGTCAGAGAATGTATTTTGTTCTTCCGAAGTAAAACCATGCTTTTGTGGTGTATGGATAATGCTTCATAGTACACAAATTAGTTGCACTCATCAATATATCACTGTTAAATAAATAAAGTGATCGGTAGTGAAAGAGCAACAGGTGAAATTTAGTAGAGCCTTTTTCTTTTTTCAATTCATCTGTGGCTAAATTTGTGCTGGATGTAATACTGACTTCTACTGTCATGGCTAGCTGGATTAGTTATTGCTTAGATGTTCTCAAAATTGTCAAATATAGCTTGCTGGTCTTCCTTTTTTTTTTTTTCGGTGGATACTGAATCATGTTTCTATATAAATAAGAGCTCAACAACTTTACAGAAAGGTTGATTAGGTCGATGGTTTTTAATGCAGAAAAATCCTATGTAAGCAATAAAACGTTAAGCAGCCTTCAGAAGTTCTAAATGCAACTGCAAGATTCCCTGTTAAATATGCACAAGCTTGTATGTTACACAGCTTCTTAGCTCATGAAGCAGAAACCATGTTTGAGAAAATTCGGGAAGTCATGTAGGAGCTGACATGATAAGCTCTGCTCCCAGTTGAAAATGGGACTTTTTATGGCCCCAACGCGGGCAACTTGGTTTGGAAAGCTTGTTTAATTTGTAAGGTATGCCCCCACTTCTGTTGTAGATGTTACCCTGTAATGTTCCCTTCCTTTCCATGAGCCCACGAAAAGAAAAGGAAAAAAAAAGATGGAGGGCCCATGATTTTGTTATTTAATAATTATGATGGCTTGAAATTTTGAACGTTCTCTCGGTTGCTGGACTGGAAATGCTTTAATTAAGTAGATAAATAATCTAAAACAATTTCTTCTTGTTCGTGTTTTTCTGATTACTTTAGCCATGGATTTTTTTTAAAATATTTCTGGAAAACGACAGAGAGCATTTGTAGCCAGAATTGGCACGAGGATTAGAGAAATACTTCATGTTACGAACGTAGATTCTCCTTCTAAGGGCTCGTTTGGTTCGCGGGAAAAAAAAAGGGGGAAAGTGTGGTCAACGGGAAAGTAATGATATGCCTCTTGTTTGGTTGGAGTTTTCAAAGGAGAGAGAAGGAAAAGTTGTATTCCCATGGGAATGTGATTCCCATATTTCATGGGAAAGTCTTTTTCATGAGAAACATGGGAAAGTAACTTTCCCATGAGGCGGAAATCACTCCATTTTTACTTTTTCCCAAAAAGTCCCTTCAGCATTAAAGAAGCATTAAAGAGGCATTAAAAACCTAATTTTTATTAAGGGCATAATAGGAATTATATATAACTTTCCTAGGAAAGTGGATGGCCAATCAAACATAAGCACCTTGGAAATTTGTCACTTTTCCATGGTCAACCAAACATGCCAAAAGTACTTTCCTAGGCATTCTCTTCCTAGGAATTTGTTTTCCAGGAATCATGTTCCTAGGAAGGAAAATGCTTCCTGCAAACCAAACGGGCCCTAAATAGAGGAGTGTATCCACTTGGTCAGGCCTTTTGGCATTGCTTTTGGAGAGCGAAAAAGAGATATTTGTAGGGTTAGAAGTTCTTTTGTGTAAGATTGAAATTTTTTTGTAGAGATTTTGAAGCAGTTTTCTGCCATCTCTAAAAACTCAAAAAACTACAATTTGTACTTTTGGGCAAAAGGTTTATTTGAAATATAATGGAAAGTTTTTTTTTTATAAAAAAAAAACAGTTGGAGTCCTGGTAATGAAATTTTTTAAAAAATTAATTTAAAAATAGCTTGTAAATAAACAATACTTCGTAATAAGATACAACATCATATAATATATGATATAATATGACATAATATAATTATCATCATTATTAATAACATTATAATATAATTATGTTACAATATACTAAAATAGTAATATCATTTTATTATATTATTATATTTTATAAAAAATATAAAATATATCATTAAATATATTATTTAGATTAAATATCAACATAAATAATTTACAAATTAAGGATAAATTATAATAGTTTTGATAGTATGAATAATTAGATAATTGAAAATACTATATAATATCTGTTATTATTATTTTCTAATACTAAAGTACTTTTTTAATTTGATTTCCATATTAAAGTTTTATAGTACTTTAGAAATTTTGTTACTAAATAGAAAATAATTTTTAATTACTAGTGAAAGTTTTATTAGCCAACACTCTGACACACAAAAAGTTTTACTACCTACAGCGATGCTACACAGGATCTAAATGAATGCTATTATATGTTTATTACTTTTTGAACTTATATTTCTTTCTTCTAAAAAATAATAAGAAAATTTTGAGAGAACTATATACTGGCATGGGTAAAAATTTTTAGCATCCGATTGATATCCATATTCATATTTATATTTGGCAAATAGATATAAATATGGATATAGGTATATTCATATGCTATACATTTTTGACCCTAGTTGTAACTTTAGAATAGAAAAAATCTATATTAATATAAACAAACGAGTTGTAATGTATATGCAGATGCAAGTGGCTATTAAATATTTTATTTTTAGGATAGTTTAAATAAAATATAAATTTTAGAAAGATCTAAAAATAATTAAGTTATAGCTAACTTTTTCCTAGTTCATAATATATCATTGTTGTCGGTTGGCTCAAAAGTATATCCCTCTCTCCTCCCTTCAATGTTTTTTGCATCTGTATATATGCTAAGGTTTTTTTTAGAAGTTTATGAAGTCACTTTTTCTATAGAAATCTAACATGCTTTTGAAAAAAATACGATTTGTTTTTGTAATTGAAAAATCGAGAAAACTAAGCTGCTTTTATATAGTTTAATTAATTTAAAAATAAATTATATTTATTTGTTTAGTAGTATTAATGAAACACGCATTGCACCCAACTGTGTAATAGAAACTAATATATTTTTTTCTTTCTCTTTGCTTAATAGAGGCAATGGTCTGAAGGATAGATGGGCAACTCTTCTCGAATGCTCGTAATCACCCAAATTTATGATGCTGGTGGGATTAAATCTCAAGTCACTTGATAAACTTGTCTTAAATCTCACAAGCTTGTTACGTTTGGTGAGCCAACACCATTTATTTTTTTATTTTTTATTTTTTATTTTTTTTGCTTGTAAAGGTGGATGGATCATATCTAACGAGTACGGATGAACTAAATAAAACCAAAAAACAAAATACCTCAGAGTGCCGGGGCAACTCTCCATCACCAGCTTATAAGAAACTACCGAAGTGACTAACTATATAAGCAGCCATCCAATTCACAGCCCCATTAGCTTCACGGAATACATGCTTGGCCTGAAAGGCCCCACCATCCCTCACTATCGCCTAGATATTTCGGAGCAAAGGGTGAGCCAACACCTTCAATGCTTAATACTCTAGCCATATTAAACCTAGAGGATCAGCATGAAATTAGTTTTGTACCTAAAATCTATCATCAAACTGTAGCTCTAGAGCTATTACTCAAAGAATCAACCTTGTAGAACTTCATCAAGTTGGGATCATTAATGGCCACTAAGCTTCATACACTAGAATTAGGCTAATCTTTTTGCTGATGTATTTCTAGAGTTAGAGTTCATCTTTAGTAGAATTCGAACTACAAAGAAATTTCGGCGGTAGGATGCTAGCAAAGTTGTAGGTCCTGAATAAGTGATTGTCTGATAATGAGCAAGAAATATCTGATTTTCTGCCAAATAGAATTTATTGAACTTATAATTTATTAGATACTTTTTATGAAATCAAAATCCTTCTTTGATAAATAATCACTATGAGTCAAACTCAATAAAATTTGATCAATCCTTTTTTCTATCATTAAGGTGGAGAATTGAACCAAAAATTTTCTTTCTTCATCATCAATCTAATCACTGTTTGCTATCTTAGATTCCAGCGACTTTAGAGACAGTTCCAGGTGTAGCGTATTCACACAGCCGGTGTCTGCATCCCATCCAGCGACTTTACAACATTACTTCTAGATCATTTCAGCCACCACCGAGCAAGCGGATAACGGGCGGGGCAAGCTATTGCAGCGGAGAAAGATGGCGGATCGCTTCTTCCGTAACGAGATGCCGGCTTTCGTGGAGGAAAAGGAGGGCATCCTCGCTCCCTCCTCTCTCCACAGCCTCCTCTACCTTTCCTACCCCAAAACCGCCGACAAACTCTTGCGAGCTGCTCTCGATCTCAAGGAGAAGGTCATATTTTCTTCTTGCTCTCAACCATTCCTTGGTCTGGTTGGGATGGGGTTTGGGGCTCGCGTGGTCACAGCAATTTCTTGCGCACCTTCTCTTTGTGCTTTGGCTTGTTTCAGGTCGTGAAGGAGACTTGGGTGCGGTTTGGACGGCGTGCGAAGGATTTCACACTTTATACAGGTGCGCTCGGGACTGCGTTCTTGCTGTTCAAGGCTTACCAAGTCACCAACAATCGAGGCGATCTCAGCCTCTGTAGTGAGATCATCAGGGCTTGCGACGTTGGCTCCCAGGGTGATCCGTAAGAGTTTAGGCCCTTTTTTTTGTGTTTAGTGTTGTTGGATTATGGTTGCTTGATCTGTCGGCATGTGAATTGGGATTGGAGCAGGCATGTGACGTTTATATGCGGGAGGGCGGGTGTGTGCGCTCTTGGTGCGGTGGTGGCGAAGCATGCCGGAGATGAGGCGCTGCTCAACCACTATTTGAGCTCATTTAGAGAGGTAAGACTTGGCTTGTGTGCTAATTTTTAGTTTACTGCAAGCAGAAGTAGCCTACCTTGAGACCAGACTGATCTACCAATTGAAGTTTGAGAAGTCATGAAAACAAATCTATTGGTAATTTTTCAGTGTTATATGCACATGAAGAATGATTGAGATGCTAGAAGTGAACTCTCATTTCTAAAACCTCATGAAATGAAGCAAGATTGAGGATTTAGAAGGCTGTAGAGACTAGACAGAAAAATGTCTTAGAGATGGCAATATAAGCAGGTTATTCCTCCAATTGTCCTATATCCAATTTATGCCTCCAAAATGCAAAGAAGAACCATGTCAAACAATTTGTTGATGGTAATTGCTGCATTTGGACGACCAGGTGTTCCTGTAATGCTGAGGCAAAGGATGGGAGCTTATGTGAATTTCTAAGCTAAACATATTGAAAAAACTAACCTTGCAAATATATATAAAAAAACCAGAAAGTTCAAAACAAATTAGAATAAATTGAAGAAAGCAAAATGTTAATTAAATAAACACATTTCCGTTTGTTTGAGAACCTATTTAGTGTGACCTGACATGTGACTAGTAAATATTTACACTTTTTTGATACAGGCATGCGTTCAATAGCCAAAGGATATTTGTTGAATGCAGATCATTAGTGAAACTTATAATCGTAAATGATAACCTGCTTGGATTTTAATGGAGAAGACAGTAATGATTGTAATCTGGTCATTTACATGCTAAATATCTCAACATTTTCATCTGATACCCAACCTGTTGAAAGACATAGTCTGACCTGCTTAGGCTGCCAAGTGACTGGCACCAGAGAGAAGCAGACAGGAAACTGCCTGACTATGGTAGCTACCTTTTAATATAGTGATACAGGCTTATAAAACTGTTCCTTATTCTCATGCTGCAACTAATGTGCATCAATCCATCCTGATTGGAGAGAGAGCTTAACCTCATATTTAGGACTTCCATTGGTAATAAATTCAACACCCTGTGCTATAATATATAAAAAACAAAGATTATGTATAGCTAGACAATATCTTCATGCAAATGATCAAAAATAGTGTTTGGAAATTATTCTTTGAAGGTTTCCTTTTGTGATGTGCCTATAACAAGATATAGTAGGGTGTAATGCACATTAACGCGTTAGATGAGTCATTGTAAATTATGACTGCTGACTATCTTCTTGAAATGCTATAGAGAATGTCTCATTGAGATTAGGTGTTGGCTTAGGTTGGAACGAACTAATGTTTAAATAGTCGTAAACATGAAAGCCAACCAAGCTTGCCCAAAAGCGAGCACTACTGATCAAACCTTTTAAAAAATTGGCTCAACTTGACCATTCTCATCAAAACATGTAAATTCACTTAATCCAAGAAGCATGACTGACCCCAACCCATCACACACTTGCTGGATGACTTGATTGGACCTAGTATGCTTTACCTGCCTAACCCTTATTTTGTGTCCAAAAAAAAGAAAGAAATGGGGAAAATATGTCTTGATTTCTTGATGTGTAATTTAAAACTGTTTACTTTCTTAGAAATAGTAGATTCTTATTTCTACCTATCGACACCCCCAGTTGTTGAGGGATTACCTCCTTGCTTGGTTGCATTAGATCATAACTCGAAACTTAAACCTATCACAAACCATCCTTCGTTTTAACCTACCTAGCCGATCCATTCTATTCCAGCCCCAATCCAACTAATCTAATGTAATCCCATGCACACTAACCTCTTCTAGCTGATCTAGCCCAATCCAGTCGCAATCTAATCTAATCACATCCACTCTAAACTTTTTCCTAGTCGATCTATCCCCAAACTAATGTAATTCCACTAATCTCACCCACTCTAACCCAATCCAACCAAGTTGATCAAACTTGATTGCATTTGATCATGCCTAATCATATTCGATCAAATCCAATCATATCTGATCCCTACCTTAGCCACTTGATTTGACCTAATACTCTCATCCTCAGGTTAACCTCTACCCTGCCTGATGCACCTGATTGCATCTGATCAAGCTTGATTGCATTTGATAGCATCCGATTGAACCTAATTTGACCCTATCTGACCTTGTCCTACTTATTCTAACCTAATCCTATTCACCCTAACCACAACCAAGCGCAATTAACCCCATCTAGGGGACATGGCACATGCACCTATTAAGCCTAGATTCTTCCATTTGCATTCTAAATTGAGCTTTTCTTAGATCCAATTTAGGATTGTACCAAGCCAATATGTCATGAATAAACCTTAAATCCCTTGGTACTCTCACCCTACAACCTAACTTCTCATCATAATTGCACCTTGAAAGGAATCTTTGCACACTCATGGAGGGCAGCACTGTAATAAAACCATCTCCATCTTAACCTGCATCCCTCTTCCTCTGGCGGACCATTTGCCAAGTGGCACCCTCCTATCATGCTGCTTCAAATATTCCCTCTAATGAACTTGATTCCTCCTTCGCTCTCCCCTTACCATGTGTCATTTCTCAGAAACTCCTCCCAAAGCTATCCTTCCAACACAACATTATAGTCCCATTGTATGACAAACTTATTGTATGCCCCATAACAAATCCTATCCATTCTTGATGGTAATCCCATGGCATGCATTTGCTTGCCTTCGGTGTTTCTTGTTTGACCCCTATACCCTCTCTAAAGGATTAATTAGTTGTTAAGTCTCCCCATAAATCTATCCAAATTAACATCTTTGCCTCAGTTAGCCTCTACTATTAGATCTCTTTCTCCCGAGCCTACGAAATCTCAACCCTCCATTTTCCTCCACATCATCAATCCAAGAGAAGGTGGGAAGACCCAATCCTATCCTTCCATCTAGCACCTTTCCCTATCGTAAGTTCTCTCTCCTAATCCTAACACTTCTCTCTACCATTAATCCTAGCTACTCAATGCAACACTCTCTCTCTCAATCATAGCCATCTACCTCCTCAATAGGACCATGCCACCTCAAATCTTTTCTTTATGTCAGATCCTACAAGCCTTTGTCCTAACCATCATCTTCTCTCTACAAAAACCTAGCATTAATTCCTGCAGAAACACAACAACCCACCCTCCAACCATCTCAACTCTTGATTCATGAAGTCCAATTGGAGAAAACCATTTAATACCATTATCCTAGTCACTAGATTTATGGCAACTTCTCTCTTTATTCAATCTTAGCCTTAGGATCCCTCACCCTCCTTTATAAACACCCCTCATCTCTTCCAAAACTTCATAAAATATGCATAGAGAAATCCATGAGCAAAATCCTATTAGATATTAGGCTAGAATTGGAAAATCCTAAGCAAGCCCTACCACCTTGGAGTCTCTCCAAGATGCTAGTCCCATCCTCTTTTATCATCCTTCTCCTCTTCTACCTTCTATGAAACTTTAACCCTGGCCCTCCACTAGCAACCCTTACAGAAGGAGTTATCAAGGAGTCTTGAGTGCCAACCCCCCCTCCCCAATCTCCCTCTCCCCTTTCTCTCATTCTTTTTCTTTTACGAGCATGCGTAAACCCTAGGATGAGTTACGAAACCATTGTCTACCTGGGACCTCCTCATGAGAGGGGTAGTGTGGTGTACGTTTGGGCTCTTTGCTACCATTAACCTAGGCCTTACCCTTTGTCTTATCCGTAGTTAAGTTCCTAGCTGCCTAAACTAGGTAGCTAATCTGAAACCTTAAAGAGGAGAAGCCCACACTACCCCTTCTTTCACAGACCAAAGATCTATAGCAGAGATTTATTCTTGCCAAGAAAGAGGGAAAGGGGGGGAAGTGTTAAGTTAGAGGTGCCAAAGTAAAAGCATGTGATCAGCTTGCAAATTGTTGTAGATCTTCACTCCAACAGTGGTCCACAATGGATAGCTAGGAAGTTTTAGAAATCAAGAGGAAGACAATGAGGCAATGAAGGATTTGGAGGATATTTCAATAAATAGTCATGATTTGTGGGGAATACTTATATTGTTTTCTTTTCAAACTCATTTTACTAGTGGCATTAAATTCTTTCATGAGGAATGAAATATCCATGTGGAATCATTGGATGTTTACCAGAGGTGAGTTTGAGCTTGAGCTTATGCATAAATCTAACCTGCAAGGATTGCCTAGAGGCATGACCTAGAATGAGTCATAATTGAAACTTGACATAAAATTTGGTTCATAAAGTTCACTAACCTAGCCCACTTGAAAGTAGCTTAAACAATTGCCTAGAGGCATGATCTAGAATGAGTCATAATCAGAATTTGACATAAACTGTAGAAAATCTGGTTTATAAAATTCACTCTGACCCAACCCACTTGAAAGTAGCTTAAACAATTGCCTAGAGGCATGAGCTGGAATGAGTCATAATCAGAACTTGACATAAACCTAAGAAAATCGGGTTAATAAAGTTCACCCTGATACAACGCACTTGAAAGTAGTTTAACCAACCATCAAACCAAGTTCAATCAAGTTGAGTTAGGTTATAGAAAAATGTTAAATAGGACCCTCCAACAAAATCAACCTATATAGACATTATTCAGTTAGACTAATTCAACACTCTCTTTCAAAACTTTTTTACACTTCTCCAATATGCTAATAGCATGACAGACCTAAAATAGTAATACATATTATAGGTTGATAACTTGTAATACATATTGAGTCATTCATAACACCATCCATCCATATGTCTGTCCATCCTAGTCACAAATTACATAAGGGGAGATTGAGAGAGGGGGTGCCGAAATGTGGGGAGTAGGGCTGCCATGGACGCAGGAGGGAGAGAGAGATGGATAGAGAGGGGGGGAGGGAAACTCTAACCCGAACCATTCAAGAGGGAGGGAGGGAAGGGGAGAGAGTGAGAGAGGGAGGGGGAGAGAGAGAGAGGAGGGGGGAGATGGGGGAACTTACCTGGGAGTGATGTTGGTGATCGACTAGGGCAAGATAAGCGCAAAACCCTCTAACAAGCAAAAGAGCGGATAAGCAAAACTTCGAAACCCTCGGGAGGGTTTTTGAAGCCAAACGGAGGTGTTGGGGGAGGGTTTTTAATTAAATGAGGGCTCAACTGAATCGAGAGATTGAACTATTCCAGGCCAAGTTCAGTATAGTTTGATATAGGCCGAATCGCACAGTTTAGGTCGGTTCGACAATCCATGTCAGAAATCATGGTTTGACGAACCGGCCCATACCGACCGGTTCGGACCGGTCCGACCTGTAATTGGTACGCCGGAGCAGTGAAAACCGCTACGGGCCGAACATAGCCGGAGCCGGGGAAGATGAAAAGAAGGAGAGACAGAGGAAGGGAGGAAGAGAGGGGGGAGGAGAGGCCTCTGCCGGCCCTCCGTCCGCAAGGGGCCGGCAGAGGCCGGGGGGGAGCCGGGGAGCCCACGGGGGCGTGGCGGAGGCTGAGGCTGCGGCCGCGTTCTTTGCTTCGAAATTTAGAGATTTGTAAGTGAAGTCGGCAAATCGGTTGCGGACTTTAAATTTGGAGATTTTTAAGTAAAGCGGCAACCGATTTGCCGACTTCACTTAAAAATTCTCAAATTAAAAAATCGATGCCGCGTCCTCTGTTTTGAAAGAAACAAAGGACGCGGACGCGGCCTTGGCCTCCGCCGCCCCCCCTCCCCCCCGGGCTCCACCGCCTGCCCCCCCCCCCTCTACAGCCCTCCGCGAGCGGCCTCTCCTCTCCTCCCTCCCTCCCCCGCTTGCTCTCTCATTCTTCTCTTCTTCCCCGGCTCCGGCGGGGAAGAGTGTTCCGATTCGGTATCGGTTTAAACCGGTCCGAACTGGAACCATGCTGGTCCGGTAGGCGACCGGTACACCTATCGGTACCGATACGGCAAACCTTGTCAGAAATATTAAAATTTTTAATAAGTTTCTAACACTTGTACTACTACTGGTTTTGGACTCTCATAAGGGCCATATCAGATAATATCATGGAATAAAAGATTTTCTAATACTTGTACTACTATGAGTTTTGGACTGCCATAAGGACCAAATCAGACAATATCATGAAATAAGAAGTTTAAGACCTGAAGCCGGCCTTAATTGAATATTGCATGACTGAAGCAAGTATATTCAGCTTCTGTTCTGAAGAGGCAGCTGACTCATTGTTCCCTGATATTTAATATTAAATTGTAATCAAGTCTAAATAATGCCAAGGAATAAGTCCTTATTCTATCTATATGGGGTTGGCATTGTGGATGAAGGGATATCCATTTAAACTTAATTACATATCGTGGTAGGCATTGTACCTAATCATGTGATAAGCCTTGCATATGTGGAGTGCCAGTTGGTGGGTAGGTGATGCGACTTTGACCTGAATTAGTTGCTAAGATAGATAAAAAGCCCATCGCAAGCTTCTATAGAGCATAGCTTTGATTGCAACAAAGTACCCAATGCCAACTTCCATTGCACCAGCCAAGTAGGTTCTTGTGCTCTTATTTGTCATACCCATAGTTGAGGTCACACTTTTAAGCTTTTTGACTTCTATTTTTCTGTTGAATATTCTCAAAGAACAAGGACACCTTTCTGGAAATCAGCATTCTACGTCCATAATAATGTAGCATGCCTGCATGCCAAACTGATAGCTAATTCATGAACTCGGCATTATCCCAGTGGTCAACCCCCTTTACCTAACGAGCAGAGTCCTATTTGAGGTCTTGGCTGGTGCATCCCCAAGTAATTGGATCTAGTTAGTTGTAATACTGGGTGGTTTTCCTCCCTTTCTCCAAAAATGGGAAAATCGGGGAGAAATCCTTTTAGGGTATGTTCTTGTTTCCATAAACCAAGCAATTTCTGCAATCTTTCAAGAGAACAGATATTACCAACAAGAACAATCAAAACTCTCCAGAGAAATCTTTGTTCAGAAAAAATACTCTCCAGAGAATTAAATGGCTTGCTGGAGTTTTCTTTCTTATTTTATCCTAATTTCATTTCATGGAGTGCTTTCCAGTGTGATTAAATTTTCATTAAGGTGATGCATACAATCG
Source organism: Phoenix dactylifera (assembly GCF_009389715.1). NCBI lineage: Eukaryota > Viridiplantae > Streptophyta > Magnoliopsida > Arecales > Arecaceae > Phoenix > Phoenix dactylifera. The sequence continues at coordinate 24,297,007 of NC_052393.1, read as the reverse complement.
TGTTTGGTGGTTTTAATTAGTAGCTTTCTTTTTCTAAACAGATTAGGATGCCTGGTAAAGTTCCAAATGAGCTTTTGTATGGAAGAGTTGGATACTTATGGGCTTGTTCTTTCTTGAATAAACACATAGGTGAAGGGACAATCCCCTCAACCCACATGGTGAGTGCTCTCTGTTTTGTCTATGTGGTCGTCTCCATCAAATGGCTTTTTAAGCTAAAATTTATTAATTGTTTAATAACTAAACCTATATAGGGTGCACTAGCAAAGAAAATCATTATGGATGGAAAAAGACTATCCAACAGAGGCAGCTGCCCTCTCATGTATGAGTGGCATGACAAGAAATATTGGGGTGCTGCTCATGGACTGGCAGGGATTATGCATGTCCTGATGGACATGGATTTAAAACCAGATGAGAAGGAAGACATTAAAGGTACCCTCCGATACATGATTCAAAATCGCTTTTCTAGTGGGAACTACCCCTCGAGTGAGGGCTCCAATAACGACCGCTTAGTGCATTGGTGTCACGGTGCCCCAGGTGTTTCTCTCACTCTCACCAAGGCTGCTCAGGTGATCATTCTGCCATCACAATTGTTTGTTTATCATTTCATGCATCACTTGATCCAGACTTTTAACTGTGAACATAGTATTATGTTCAGGTCTTCCAAGAAGAGCAATTTCTGCAGGCAGCTGCAGAGGCTGCCGAGGTGGTATGGAACCGAGGCCTGCTAAAGAGAGTGGGAATTTGTCATGGTATAAGTGGGAACACTTATGTGTTCCTCTCGCTGTACAGGCTAACTGGCAACATGGAGTACTTATATCGGGCTAAAGCATTTGCTTGCTTTCTGTTGGACAAAGCTAACAAGCTGATTGCAGATGGTCTAATGCACAGTGGCGACCGTCCATATTCACTGTTTGAAGGGCAGGCTGGTATGGCACATCTCTTCCTGGACATGGTCAGACCCTCTGAATCAAGGTTCCCAGCTTATGAGCTTTGAACTTCCATGCACTTTTGTGTGGAAAAACTAGGTTAGGAGGTATATATGTCATTTTGTGCTTGAGATGTACAAATGAGAAGGAAAAATGTATGTGATAGTGAGGGTTGTCGAGGACGCTGTTCTTGCCACCTAATCGTGTGTCAGATGCTGCCTGCTTTGTATCATATACTCGAGTCGTACGCATGATTGTATGATATCTGGTTTTGTACTTTTTGATAACTCAACCTTTGTCAGATAGGTTTTGGATAGATGTTTCTAAACTCTAATCCATACCCAGCATGAAAAATTATAGAACCCTACTTTGGAGTAGTCCTGGCTCATCCTTTGTGATTTCAGACACTGGTTTTGCGACCCTCATGAAACCAGATAAGTTTAGACCACAACTTCAGATTGCTTCTGCTCGCAGTATGGACATATATCTGGATTGCCAGTTTCCCTTCATGGGTTTGAGATGCGACACAAAGCTAGGGGAGAAGAGAACAAAATAGAACTAGATAACAGATGAACAAAGGCTTGGAGCAGTGCACAAGAGTATGTCCACTGTTACATAGGAGACGTATTCTCTTCATGATGTGATTTCATGCAAGGAAGAGGTTAATGCAAGACTACCAGATGCAGCGACAATCACTGCTATGGTAATATTATAGTATTAATCAATTATGACTCTCAAGTCTTGTTCTACAATAATGGCATGAGATATAGATGACGGAATACTCCTTAGCTAAATTTTACTCACCGCCAAGTTTAATGCATTTTTCTACTTCGAATTGAGCTGAAGTTGGGCATATCCTTAAGAAAGAGTTCTGTTGTGGGATGGGGTTCCCAGTTTAGTCCCACATCGGCTAATCAGCGGAAAGGTCTGTGTCTTATAATGAGGAGGTGCAAAATCTTTCCTCACGAGGCGCCCCTACGGGGGACAAAATCGTGAGGGATGCCTAAGCCCCCTGTACGAGCTCCGCGCCTGCAGGTGGGTGCGCATCCCGTGCGAGCTCCGTGCCCACGGGGCTTGCCCAGAGCGGACAATACCTCGGGAGGGACGCAGTCGCTTTCCCTACTCGGCCGGTGTGTGGGCTGGTGCCGGGGTGAAAACCCCGCATCAGATGGCGCTAGAGGAAGGGACCCGCCCGCGCACAGACCTTCCCACTGGGGGGGCTGTGTTGTGGGATGGGGTTCCCAGTTTAGTCCCACATCGGCTAATCAGCGGAAAGGTCTGTGCCTTATAATGAGAAGGTGCAAAACCTTTCCTCACGAGGCGCCCCTACGGGGGACAAAACCGTGAGGGACGCTAAGCCCCCTGTACGAGCTCCGCGCCTGCAGGTGGGTGCGCACCTCGTGCGAGCTCCGCGCCCACGGGGCTTGCCCAGAGCGGACAATACCTCGGGAGGGACGTAGTCGCTTTCCCTGCTCGGCCGGTGTGTGGGCTGGTGCCGGGGTGAAAACTCCGCATCAAGTTCTATGGAAGGATAATACCTTTTCTTTCATGAAAGCATATAATAAAGTATTTCCATGTCCAATTAGTATATAGGAGTTCATTGCATTTCTCATGACCAGAACAAGAACAAAGAACATCTGATGGATGAGCATAATCCATTTCATTTGTTCAGGGTTTTTTCCCCCCTTCGCTTCATTTATTTTTGTAATGAAAATTTCTTTTATGTATAACGACAAATACTAGGTTCTGCTCTCTTTCCTGAATTTTTCTAAGAAAGGATTGCTTACAAAAAGGAAAGAAAAAGTAAAAGCAGAAAGACTGAGATGAACATTTTCTAAAGCAAGGTCCTTTCAGGTAGTATTTTAAGGGAAAGGAATGCTACAGGGATAATAATCCTATTAACAAGACTATTTCCTTTTTTTCTTGGTGGAGAAATCCTTTCCTTGATTGCTAGAATGACACGCGAGATAGGAGGAAATGGGTGAAACTCATGGTTACAGAGAATCTGGTGCCATGGATAATTTGCCCAAGTACCTTATCCTTTCATGCCATGCGGCTTGCCACCAGTGCAAAAGAATTTTGAAACTAGAACTGGCATTACAGCATTGCCCTATAAATATAAAACTGATAGAGGGTGCTTCTAGTGTGCATAACAAAACACCATTCCAGTAGGAATCCTCCCTGTCCTGGAGAGGGCATGTCTTCCAACCATGGTCATCCATGATTAGCATGATCGCCGTGCTGGGATAGAGCTCGCCACAACACATGAGGCAACAGATTAGGAGAAAATATAGCCTACACCACATGGCGGTGCACCACATCAATCATCTCGACTCATTTTTATGGGCTCTATTCATCATGCTCTCATGACTTTCTATGGTCCATAAAAATGAGACAAGGTGATTTGGCATGGTGCACCGCCAAATGGTGCCTGGAATAAATTCTAAATGGCTTAGTTGGCTCCATCCGCTCATGGTCGTCGTGCCGGTCACGAACCATCATAGTTGGAAGACGAGCCCTTTCGAGTCCAATTTAAGATTGGAAAATGATCCAAATCTAGTTTCATCTACACTCGTTTATTTGGCAATTTGATAGCCAATTGGTTTGGAAACAATTTCTATAATTTGTACCAATCATCTTTGCCACATAGAAAAGAATAGCTCCTATATACATAATAGAAGCCCCCTAACATAGCTCATAAAAAATATATAGATAATTGCCTGTAATGCTGTATTTATTTTTCAATAATCGCATTCATTCAACCTAGAAGAAGTGGCATATAATGCGACACTTATGTCTGAAAAAGTAGGCATGGCCGGCATCATATCAAGCAAATCCTCGTAACCAAGGGTGTAAACAAGCCTGACACAAACCAAGTTAGCGGCTTGCTTGACTCGCTTAATTTCAAGCGAAGCTCAAGCTATTTATGAACAAGTTATTTAAAAAATTTAGTGAAAATTCAAAATTAGTTGGGAGTTTTAATTATACAATAAATAATTATAAAAATAAATTAGTTAGATAAATAATAGTAACTAAAATTATATGTATAGCTAGATTAGGCTACACTCAACTAGATCTCCACTCAAACCCCATTAGGTCTGGATTAAATAATGAAGGTCCAACATCGATGATCTGAGTCGTTAGATGTGATCTACTACTTATACATTGCTTATGTACCAAAAACTATGTGACATAGAGATGCCTAGCCTATGCATCAAGTGAGTTAAAAATAAATAGTCTAAATAACACCAAATTATATATATATATATATAGAGAGAGAGAGAGAGAGATATGTATGTATGTATGTATGTATGTATGTATATTACTTAATTCATAGGCTAAAGGTCTCCAAATCATATAATTTTTAATATGTAAATAATTTTGAAGATAGTGGATCACATTCGATTGCTCGGATCATTAATTTAGGACCTCCGTTATTCTATGTAGATCTAATCAAATCTGAATGGAGATCTACCTGAGTGTAGCCAAATTCAGAACTCACACACTCTCTCTACATATATAAAAGTATGCCAAGGTAGTTTGAGATAAATTTGACGGTGAGTTAGCTCACGAACAATTTGGTAGTCATATTTAATTTTAACTTTCAATTTTTGACTTTTGCGTTACATTCTTTAATTGAAGGACTTTATAACTTGAGAAAAGGCATGCACGTAATACGCAACATCTACCGCACCACCTTGGTAGGTAGCGCGCGCCAAACGAGTGCATTCGTCCGATCCCCCCTCACGTTAATTTCACTCACCAACTGTCACTTAAAAACGTTCCATCCAATATTAAATATTATTAAGTTTATCATAATAAAAATATTGAAAAATGAAAGGAAAACCAATCCTTCCTCCGACTATATATATATATATATATATATATATATTCTTGTCGAATAAAAGATAAAAAATCAAAAAAAAATCCGATGTTCGCTTTCTGAGCTCACGTTTCATGCATCAATCCTAGGCTTTGTTTATTTAGGAAGAGATTATGACAATCATTATTAGATATTAAGGAACAAAAAAAGTCTTTTTTTCTGTTTAAATTGTTGTTTATTGATTGAAGAATTTTATTTTAGATGGGATGGAGTTCCGACTATTTTTTTTTTAAAAAAAAAAGGAGGTTGCAGCACCTCAACAATTTTATTAATGTTTTTTTAAGAAGGTACATCCATATAGATTAAACATTTATAACAGCAAAAAAAAGGGATATTGAAGACTTTTTATGAAGCTCTCAATCCCTTTTCTGATAAGCCAGTCTTTGCCTCCTCTGAAGAAGGAGTAATTGACCAAAAGGTCCAACAAGTATGAATTGGTAGAATGATAACCCAACTTTGGTCCATTGATCCAGGAATAATAGCATGGTTGAATCTACCTCGATGAGCACTCCGAATGGGTTAAGCAGCTTAATGGCAATTGTAAGTCCCTCCTAAATATCTCGAAGTTCAACATGCGACACGTAACAAATAGGTTAATTTATTTAGAACAAATGTTTGTTATTTTTCTTTTACGCTAAGCACAGTGAGAAGGTAGTGGTTAAGAGGATTATTACTTAATTAGTCAAAATATTGGTTTCATGCTGTGGGCACCACCTCAAACTGTTCATTCATTGGGTGCAATATTTGTAAATTGGTTTATCCTGATTGATATTGAAGTCATGGATGTTAATCCATTGGAATGATTAGATCATGATTCATTATCCAATCAAAGGTGGGACATAGAGAGGAAGGAATTAGTTTCATGTTTCTATAAAGAAGAAGAATGGCTCATAGTTTTTCTGCATTTTAGCTGAAAAAAGGAAAAAAAAGACCAAGAGTTAGAAAACCATGAATAATTCCCTTAAACAAAAGTAACTTAAGACGCATGACATTGAGGGTGCCAAAAAATTTAATGAATAGAAGTTGCCGGAGATTTGGTACTAGTGCCTGCTTTCACAATAATTCAAGATCTTAATGAGTTTGATAGATCTTTCTTACTTTATTCCTAGGAAACCCTTAATATATGTGAAAACTTTTCTTTTCATGGTCCATGGTAATGTAAATATCTTTTAGCTAGTTGCATCAATATCTGTGCTGATGTGACATTACTTATTAGCATTGTCCTTAAAATCAATTTTTGTTAATTTATATGTACCATTTTTACTCATGCTTGCATATCATTATATAAAAATAGAAGGTGTTAATTAGTTGAGTTGATAGAGTTAATGGATTTTAGTTACTCATAATTGGTTCTATCTCGCCCTTACCTTGATTTTAGCTAAACTTCTTCTATTCAGTTCTCGAAAGCAAAAGAAAATAGTAGATCTAAATCATTCATAAAAAGTTTTACATGATGTATTCAACCATATGTGCCTATTATGTTACCATTTTTCTATGATCGAATTATAACTTTACAAGATTTTTTTACTTAAGAATTGACGCAAGATAAATTCCCTATAAAATTCAAACTAGGCTGGATACAATAATAATTTCAGCAAGTAAATTATATAAAGATGTTATATATATAAAAAATCCATCCATGCATAGAGGAGAAAAATACCTACATGCATAAAATAAATTATAACTTTTTCCCAAATTGTGCTTGCCATTGATACTTGAAATTGAAACTAGCTACCATCTATAGGACAGTGGCCTTTTAATTCATTAATAATGGTCCATATTAAGAGAAAATAGTATGTTCTAGTGATTGAAGGAGCACCAAAGGAAAACCTAATGGATATGGTGTAATTAATTTTTATACATTCCATGTAGATAGCATGCTGTGATTATAACTATCTTGAATTTAAATTTGTAAAAATACCTAAATAAACAAATGCACGTTGGGATGCCCAATAATGACACTTTTAAAAAAGAAAACCCATCAATGAGGTATTAGAAGTGTTTTGTACTTAGATTTCAGATACTCATAATTATTAAAATTATCCATCTATTTTTAAATTTGTTAAGTCATGCCAAATATAAGAGAGGGCATTTACATTATATGCATTGCAGTTGACGGTTAAAATAATGTTTAACGATAAAAGTAATCTTTAAGAATAAATTTTATTAGTAGCCAAAGCATCACCCATAGCATTTTAAAGCATGCCAATTATAAATTAGATAAATAAAGTATTTATACAAAAATGAGGCAGTGAGATGCATTATATGGTAAATTTCATGAGGAAGATACATTCATTTATCTTTTTTATGAGATAAGTACAGAAATAATAAATATTTTAGAGTCGTCCGAATGTACTTGCTTGTTATTCACTAAGGATATATTTTGTTCATATTATTACTTTCTTGCAAACTAATTTTCTATTTTTAAGAAATTATCTAAAATTGGCAAAATATCTTATCTCAACAAGTTGACAACTTTTCCACCTGGGAGAGGTATAAATTTTTTTTAACCCATGTGATGATGCATGCTAACACTATATGATTCAAAAAAAAAAAAAAAAAAACTCCTAAAAGCTCTTTATCAATCACTGTCTATTATCATATTATCACAGTTCTTCTTGTCAATTTAAGTTCTAGTTTCGAAAGATTTGAGATTGTTAATATTAGAAAAGTAACCCCAAATAAAATATTATTAAAAACAAAAAGAGCATCCATTACCAAGATTAAGTACATATACGAGGAAATTTATTGCAAATGTAATCTTGATCATCCATTCCATCTCCATGTGGCTTAAAACAAAAAGAGAATCGCTATTTAATCCATCACAAGATGCCATGCACCAACCAAAACTTAGTAATCTAATTTCATAAATATAGGAAAAACCATTATGTGTACATTCTTAGTCTCCTACTCTCCTCCCCTAGTCATTGGATGGTCACTTTTTAAAATCCTATTTCTTTTTATCAAATAAAATCTGTGGTGCAACCTAGTCGTCGGAATTTATTAATCTAATTACTTTTTATCGGATTTTATGCTTCACTAAAATAACAAAATAACCTACTCTCTCTCTCTCTCTCTCTCTCGATTTTTCTCTTCCTTATTGGAAAGATTTTTCTGCAAATAAATTGTTTCCTTCTATCTATGCCATCAGCGAGCCTCTGAATCTTATCACCCAAAAAAAAAAAAGGAAAAAGCCTTGGAATCTCCCTGTTTTCGCTCTTCAAGAATCTCCCTTCTTTTGGTCTTTTATTGTCAAAAGAAGGATTTTTTTCTCAGCGACAGCGAAGAGACTTAACAACCGTCATTGGCCGCGGCTGGCCTTCTTCTCCCCGATGCTGAGGCCAACGCAGCCGCTTTCTTACCTTGTTCTCATCCTCCCGACCTCCATCGTCGCCCTCCCCCTCCTTATCTACTTCCTCGCCTGCAGCGGCCTCGGCCTCGGCCTCCTCTGCCGCGCCAACCACCCTGCTTTCGCTCCTCTTCGCGACCCCAGCCCAAAGACCCCTTCTTTCGCCGCATCCCTCCAAAGTTCTCACCTTTCGCCGGGTTCCGGCGATGGACATCATCCCCATACCCAGCCGAACTCCTCTCTGCCTTCCAGGAAGCCCGCGGGGTCGGAAAGGGGCAAGCTTTTTCCCAGCTTCCTTCACCCCAGTGCTCGGTCGCGTCGGTTCTCCGCGCGAGCTGCCGAGTTCCTTCACGGGTCTCGCTCTAATCCCCTGGATTCTCCTTGCACGCCTCGTTTTTTCATGACCTGGATCTCCTCCTCGGAAGTTTTTCGCCCCAGGGAGTTGTTTGCGGTCGAGAGCTTGTTCAAGTCCCATCAAAACGCCTGCTTGCTCATTGTTTCCAACGCCATGGACTCGCCGAGCGGCGAGCAGCTATTGAGACCTTTCTCCGAGAGGGGCTTCCGGTTGGCGGCCATGTCGCCGGACTTCCCCTACCTCTTCAAGAACACGCCTGCCGAACCATGGTTCCATCGGCTCTTGAAAGGGGAAGTCAATCCCGGGAATGTCCCCCTTGGCCAGAATCTATCCAACTTGCTCCGGCTTGCAATCTTGTACAAGTATGGAGGAGTTTACATCGACGCCGACGTCATAGTTCTGAGAAGCTTCCATGGTCTGAGGAATGCCATTGGAGCCCAGTCCGTCAACGCCGAGACCGGTAACTGGAGCCGGCTGAACAACGCCGTGATGGCATTCGATGAGGAGCATCCACTTCTTTATAAATTCATAGAGGAGTTCGCGCGGACCTTCAATGGGAGCAAGTGGGGTCACAACGGACCTTACCTTGTTTCGAGGGTCGTCGCCAGGGTCGCCGGGAGGCCTGGCTTTGAATTCAGAGTATTGCCGCCGGCGGCATTCTATCCGGTGGGTTGGCATAAGATATCGACGCTGTTTCAGGCGCCCAGAAATGGGAAGCATTGGAAGTGGATTGCGAAGAAGCACGATTCCATTCGTAGACGGAGCTTCGCCCTGCATCTTTGGAACCGGGAGAGCAGGAACATTGAGGTTGAGGAGGGGAGCATCATTGGGAGAATAATGTCGGAGTGTTGTTTGCTCTGCAATTCTTCAGTGAATGTAATGTAAATAGTAGCCAAGGTTTCTCTTTCTCTAATGGATCGCCTCAGTTCATTCCATTATCGTAGATCACTCCTCTTCAATGGAGGAGGATAGTTGCAAGTAAGGGAAGAGCTTTTTGCTTTGGCTACTCTTCTGCTCGAGCGGCATGCATGCACGTAGGTATCTTGTTCATCAAGTGTTCTATGGAAGAAAGTGTTATCAATAAACTTTGTTCAAAAAACCAGCACGGAGAACCATACCAATATATTACCAGTTAGGTACGACATGCAGCTAATACCATGGTAGGTTTCCAATGTTTTTCTCCCTCTAGTCTATAATACCATCCGAAACATCAAGGACAGTCCGATCTCGGTTTGGATTGATACATACTGGTTTAGCTTATATACCGAACCAAATCTTGATACATGTTGCAGGCTTTGCTCTGCTTTGTGGCAAAAATTTTATCCATTCTATGATACTTTAGAGAGAGTATTCCCAACCATATGGGATACCCCTCCAATAAGAATATTTGGTAAATATGACTACCCCTCCGCATAGTAGTCAAAATCCATTGGCTAATCTATCTACATTTTACATATTTTTCAACTCTACCAAACTATATATGTTGGCATTCTCAATGATCTGAAAAAATACTCCATCAGTCCATGATTCCGAATTTGGACTAGTAGCTTTGGTGTATATACTTTGAAACATACATTGTACTTGGATATTATAGATTGTGGTTGTTCTCTCTGTTTAACTTTTGGTGTACTTTGATTGCATTGATAATGCAACTCAGCTGCATTGATAAATTAGCATAGAGAACTATACCAATATATTACCAGTTAGCTACGACATGCAGCTAATACCATGGTAGGTTTCTAATATTTTCCTCCCTCTAATCTATAATAGCATCCGGAACATCAAGGATAGTTCGATCTCGGTTTGGATTGATACATACTAGTTCAACTTATATACCAAACCAAATCTTGATCCTATAATGATATTTGATTTGTATAGGATAGTTGATGGGGACATCGGACCTGATTATGTCCCCGCCTAGTCCACCATCTTAGTACATATTTATTTTATTTTGTTTCTGGGCTTGTTTGCATTTTAGGGTTCATTTGTGTATTTTGGGTTTATTGGGAATTATTCTTGTGTAAGGGGGTTTATTTTAATTGTTCTTATTGGGCCCTATTTATAGGAAACTTTGATGGTAATTAGGATTAATGAAGAATTAAGCATTTTCTTTCCCCCACGTTTTTCTCTCCTTTCTTCCTCCTCCCTTCTCCTTCTTCTCTTCTTCTTCCTCCTTCTCTTCTCCTTCTTTCCACCACCGCAGTCATTCTTCCCAGATCTGGTTCGGCATCAATAGTACAATCATTACAGTCAATGTTGCGGGCCTTGCTTTCCTTTGTGGCAAAATTTTTATCCATTCCACCATACTTGAGAGAGTATCCCCAACCAATAAGAATGTTTAGTAAATATGACTATCCCTCGGCATAGTAGTTGTCAAATTTCATTTGCTAACCTATTTGCATTTTACATATTTCTCAACTCTACAAACTTATATATGTTGGCATTCTCAATGGTCTAAAAAAATTATCTATCAGGTTATGATTCCGAATTGGTACTAGTAGCTTTGGTGCATGTACTTTGAAACATCTAGAGTGTTTTGAATTGTACTTGAATATTATAGATTGTGGTTGTTCTCTCTGTTTAATTTTTGGTGTGCTTTCAATTTATTTTTTTAAATAAAAACATATTTTGTTCATACTCGTCTTTCCCCTCTCTTTTTTTCCTCCATGTTATGATGAGTTTGGATCCCATGCCAGGTTTGCACCGCTGAGCCCGGCGCATGTCCGGACGGACGTCGCCCGGCTGGCACTCATCATCATGTTGGTATGCCAAACACGACTGGCATACCATACATGACGAGTTGAAAGATGGACGATGTGTGGTCTATCCAAATACACACATGCACCAAATTTTACATCACAAAACACGCATCAAGAGAGATTTAGGCCCATCTACCACTTAGATTAGAAAAATCGAATGAGATCGCTGCATGTCTTTGTGACGATGTTTTGCTAGCCACTGCACTCAATTGGTAATGGACCCGATGTCAAGTACCCACAAGTCGGTGTTAGAGGGTGGATGAATAGCTTCGGGTGGTGCTTTGAGCTGGCTCCAATCTGAAATAACAAAAATAAAAAAATTTATTCATCAGGGCATGTCCGACAGGAGACCTTTCAATGCCTAAGTCTGATGCAACTCTCAAGAAATAAGAAGAGGCCTGCAAGGGGCAAAGAGATAGCACAAGAGAGTCAAAAGAGAACTTATCTGGAAGGCCCCAAAAATGTATAATATAGGTGAAGACTGGAGCCTATTATTGAATAGTTTGGCGCTATATGCTGGTCAATAAAGTAACAAACAATATATCTTGCCCATGAATCTTGAGATTTGCTCGGATATCATGTCTATTAGGAAACGGTTAACGATCATGGTCGAGTTGTTGCCAACTACAAGAAAAGTTTGAAATACAGAAAGCTCCCTACGGGCTTTTTGGATCAGACACGTGACAAGCTTTGAATAGTCAGCCCACAGCTAGGTGTTAAGCTTTTATTGGTCAGTTTATCCTGGCAACAGAGGTCGGTTGCGAGATGTATCACTACCACTGCCAAGTAAGTGCTAGTTAGATTTAGGTGCTGTCTAGGCATTATTCATGCTTCAAGGTTGCATCTTTTCAAGTACTTTGCTTTGAAACAAACTAAATTCTTTTTGGAACGGGCTGCATCATGGTTCATGGTATGTCAGAAATAAAACATGCGTGCATCGCAGGAGCTGAGTGTACATTAATCTATACTTCGCATGAAGTTAACCACATAGTTGATTGGCTAGTTCATCATGCATTTTTTGGCCTCACTGTGATGTTATGCTCCTCCAATTCAGGACTACTAATGGACGTGAGGACGCTTGTACTAGCGGGCCATCTGAATGGAATTGCCGTACAATCAAGCTTAGTTGTTTAGGTCAAGCTCAGTTTGCTCAGCGGCTGAGCTAAGTCTTTATCAAGCCACCCGCCAAGCTAAACAACGTCTACTTGGAAAGATCAAGCGCAACAAAAGATGCACCCAAAAGGTTACATATAACACGAATAAAATATAACAAGACAAAAATCATGCAAACTAAGGAAGAAAGTGTTGCTGCTGATCTTTGGATCACTGATGAAGCGTGAGTTAATGAGAACTGGCTCGATTCATTAATTCATCAATTCATCCGATTATATTACCCCCTCTCCCAACATGCAGAAGCCTGGGGGGAGATTATCACGAGAGGAGCCTTTGAGAGACGACGAAATCATATGCTGGTTTCGCTCCAAAATCCTTCCCTACCACGAAAGCTTGTTCATCCATGAAAAAAGAGAATTGTCGTTGCCAGTTGAATTCTTTGTACCGCAATCCAAGATTTTTCTTTTTTTTTGCATGCAGTGAAGGTTATAGATGTATTATAGAAGGTAGAGAACCGAATTGGGCTCTAGAATACAAGATTCGTAGAAGGAAGTAGAGAAACTTTGAGTCATCGATGGAAAAGATGGCGCCTTGGGGATGGAGAGAGGGTCCAGGATGGCGAGGAGATCATCGACGAGGTCTCACCGGCTGGCTTTCTCGGGCTGCTCGGAGAGGCCATAGCCACGGAAGTCGGGGGCGATGGCTCGGAATCCAGCTTCGGCGACGGCGACCATTTGGTGCCTCCCGGAGTACCATATCTCTGGGAATCCATGGAGGAACAGCATATATAGTCCCGAATTCTCCTGCAACCAAGAGCACGGAGAGAGGCTGAGTTATGGAAGGAAGATGAGGAAGTTTTGGCCTCTGACGTCGAGATCAGAGTGCCACATCTTCGGCTGCATGGGTGTGTCACTCTCTTCTTTCAGTTCTTTTTGGTTGGAAGGGAAATATTATTGTGGCTTTGATCAGTAGCGCCCAAAGTAGCAAGTGGAGTGGGGAATAGCACTTCATCGTTCATTGTGAATTTTTATAGAAAAAGGGACATCTGGCTTCTTTCTTAGCCTTCTTAGACTGTTTTCTTTCAAAATGTAACCTTCTGTTTCTTGTGAATCTTTTGTCTTGCCTTCATTCCATAGGATGACAACATGATTTTTTTTTTTTTGGTAAATGAAAGGGGGGGGGGGGGGGGGGGGGGGGGGGGGGGGGACCCAGCGCCACCTTCCTTCCACCAGAAAATGTTCGATGCGGGTTGTAAGTTTCTGCGTGCCCTCCCCAATCTATGGAAAACCCTACTGAGCCACTCATGTGTAAGTACGTCACCCCAGCGCCACCTCAATACTAATGGAGAAAAGCATATCTACACATAGCCATCCAGGCATGGGGCATGTGGTTCCCTGATTTAATCGACGCCCGCGCGTTTCGAACCCAGACAACTCAGGTGGAGTCCAAGCCTCCATACCACCAGGCTACTACCTTGGTGGCATGACAACATGATTCACCATGGAAGCATATAAGAGTTCAGAATTTTGGATTCCCTGTAGTTCATGTACAAACTGGAGAGCTAACCGAACAGAAGGTCCCATCACTAACTAATACATGGATGATGGCAGCTAGCTTGTGATCCAACTCGTTGCACTGGAGAGGATCCGAAGGCAGTACTTAATACAGTGCCCTTTTCATGTTAAATGATTAAAATATTTTCAAATATAGTATATTGTACTGGTCCGAATCAAACAATACAGAACATACCATACCATACCATACAGATGGCGTTCCGACGTCAAAAAAATTTTTTGTACCGTAATAATACTGTTTTAATATGATACTGATACAAAATTTGGCATCAAAATGGTGAACCTTACATCGAGCACCACATATTATGTTCTCTTCTTGCTCGACATGCATCATAGTATCAATGTTTAATCAGAAATACTTGCAAGGTTGTCCATTATTTTAGTATGGCTCAAATAGTTCTTAAGGTCTCTAAGTATTGCATGTCACAATATAAATGCAACGATTTGATTTCTTACATATGCATGGTTGAAGATGCTGAACCCAGTCGTCATAACCATATGGGTACCTGTCGAAGTTGCGAGCTTAGCTTGTTGGTAAAGTCTGGGTGGTTCATGCTGCATGCGTGCAGGTTTTGCCATAATGTGCAAATAGATTTATGCTTTCCAATAGCTATGAGCCAGTTTGGTTTTTTTTTTTTTTCTAGGAATTACTGATTGCGTGGAGAATAGCATTTGCATGGACTCCTACCATTCCTTGCTTTTACTTTCATTTCTTTTTCTTGAAATCAATATTTTTTTGCTGCAAAAATTTTTAAGGTTTTAGAGACAATTTTTAAAATCAAAATGCTTGATGATACATAGCTATTTGCTCTATTCCTTTTATCTTGAATTTTTTAAATTAAAATAAAAAAAAGTGATACCAAATAGGGTCTTTATTAACAAGTTCTTGAAATCAATAATTTTTTGCTTATCTTGGAAATTATTATTAGATATATACTGAAAATTTGTCCTATTTATGTAACAGTTCTTTTGCTAGATTTTTGACCCTGTTGTTAAGAAGTGTCCATTTTAAATATAAATTGACTCTATTATCCTTCTGCATTAATACCCCTAAAAAAATTTAACATTCAGTTGATAATTATAAAGGATTATTTTATATAATTTTTTTTAGAGATAGTAATGCAAAAGGAAATAAACTTATTTTATATTTTAAAAAAATTACTTACCAATGCCATCAATCTAACAGGAAGGTCATGGTTGCAAAACAGCAGGACAAATTGAGAAGTATATATACTAATGAAATATTTGAGGTAAATATACAATATCCCATATTTGCAGGAATATATATATATATATATGTAAGAACCTTTTTCCTGAGCAAGACAGCAGGTGTTCCACCTTACATTTCATTAAATTAATGAAATAAGAGAATCAGACAAAGGTCTGAAAGAAAGAGAGAATCAACAACAAGAGCTCCCTCAAGCCCCAAAACAGGCTACCCAATTACAGATACACAATCAGGATGGGCAGTAGACCAGCCCCTCATCAAAAGAGAGAAGAAAATCAAACAAGATGAAGCTGCTACAAAGCAGATGATCCAACCAATGTTTCATATGCCTGAACTGTTCTAGGTTTCATTAATTAGTTTCTTTTCTTTTTATTTATTATTGGCTTGACCCGATCTAATCGACATATTGAATCATTTTTAATTTCTATACCGATTGATCCTGAATTGGAACCTTGTTTATCTAACAGGAAGCATTGCTTAGCAATTCCACAAGACCACCTAAATTCTACAGCCACCCATTTTTGGCATAACGTTCTCCTGTCAATTTACAATTCATAAAGCCTTCTTCCCGCAAAGGACCCTTCTAACAGAAATACTTCCTCACAAAATGGAGACAGGTGTTATGGAAGCCTTTTTTCACATAGAGATTAACTCACCAACATTTGGTGTCAAATCAAATTCTGACAGGATGAAATATCTCCCTGAAGCAACCAAGGAACAAAAATAACACCACAGAACTTGGTTGAGACAGGCAAAGACAAGAGAATGCACCTGACTGGAATGAAGATGACAGCATAATGCCAAAAAGAACATCAAAGCTGTCAGAGTTGAAACTTACATCTTCTCACAATTGAGGGCTGCAAAAGAATTTGATGATTCCACAAATAGAAAGTAGAAATTTATAGGGAACTATGTTAATCACTCAGATGGCCAGCATGGGTTTTGGTTATGTACTATGATTTTATTGCCACAAGTCATAACTGAGATAATTCAAATAGTTTCAGAGAAGAGGTGAAGTAATGTACTAATTATTCTACAACTTTGAATCAGTGCAAACAAGCAGTACTACAATCATTGATGGAGAAAAAAAGATAACTGGTTTTCTGAGGCTGTTATGAGGCAGGATAGGCAAAACCATAACAATTTATATAAAATAATCCTTTTCGCCCTTGCCGATTTCTCAAACCGAAGGGCAAAACCATGCCAATTCGCCCCAGCATGGCTCGGAACGTCCCGCCTTCCTTGCTGGCATCCAACTGGTAGGTATTGGACTTTAAAGCAAGCAATCCAAGATTTGATTGTGCCAAATAAAGTCAACCTTGCATTGCCAATCCCTCAATCAATATCTTGCAAAATCCCTTACCTCCACATGGGAAAGATTGATCGAATTCTATCAATATGATGCACACTAACCCTCATGCAGATCCCTCTAATAATTGCAATCATCAAGCTAGCATACATCCCTCGTCCCACTTTTTTACTAGCTCCCCACCAGCTTGCTCATGCTACTTATTCCGGATTTCAATCCTTGTCAATGCCACCTGCACCAAGGCCTCCGCATCGCAAAGATTTCATTAGATTTCTCCCTAACTGCAACCCCTAATTCCTCTCGACCTGTGCTTACTCTGGCCCCGACTACCACTGCCCCTCAGATGTAATCCTTACTCTTACTCCTTAAGCTTCTATTTGGTTATCATAATAAATCATTGCTCCAGCTTATGTAATTTCTATACCTGCCTTTCCTGCTCTATCTCCTGTACTTGTAGCGCCTATTCCAACTTCTACTTCTGTGTACCCGCATCAAATTCGCTTCCACATGTAAAAATCCCTTTACCCAACTCACATCAAGTACCCCTGGATAATGATCATGTTAATCAAAACCAAGTATCGAGGGCATGCAACAAGTAATATGATGCAATCTGGGTAGGTCTTCAAGCCAGTGTTTTAAGGTGCAGACCAACCTGTAAAGGAGTTTGAAAGGGAAATGCGAAGCACCCAGCACAAGAGGTCATTGATGTACAATCCAATCAATCAGCTAAAGAAGATGACGGCAGAAGCAAGAGTCTGAGAGATCATCACCAAGTCCCTGAAACACCAATTGGTTTTTTGAGAGCTTTCCGGACAGCTATATGATTCCCGAAGAAGTGGAGTTAGAAACCTTTGAAAGGATGACCGGACTTCTTAACAAGCAAGAAGAGATCGTATTTACTAATGAAGAGTTGCCCACTAAAGGGACTGGCCACACAAAGACGTTGCACATGATGGTTCAGCAAGAAAATTTATAGATTGCCCTTGATGTTAGTCAATAATGGCTTGACCTTGAATATCAGTCCATCGAGGATGGCTATAGAATCGAGGATCCGACTCCATGTTCAGTAAGACCATTCAAGGAGTCAGATCTTATGACAATTCAAGAAGAAATGTGGTCAGTAAGATCAACCTCGATGTCTGTCTTGACAAGAGGCCTTGTCTTTAACATACCATTCCATGTTCCTAATATCTATTCCTCTTATAACCTACTCCTAGGTTGGCCCAGGATCTACTCTGCTCAAGCTGTACGCTCATCCTCGTGCTAATGAGTAAAATTTAAGAGCATTGGAAGGTTCAGGCATGCCAGCTAAACAAGGGATGACTACATCTGTGCAACCAGCTATCAAGTTCTAATTATGGATATCCAAAACCCCCCTACAGACATCCAATACCATGGTTTGCAATTTGATGAGCCGGAAGAAAGAGATAACCCGGGAATGTCCTCAATTTCTCAACCTAAACCAAAGTCGGCAACCATTGAGCCAACCAAGCTTGAGGAACCTCTTAGCGTGCAACCACCCAAAAACATATTTGAACGCCAAGTCTTGCAAGCACCACAACCTGAACCCTTACATCCACCAATCCACCCCAAAATTGCTAACCATGATCAAATGATTACTACCTAGAGTCAGAAATGGCACTACTGCTCAGAGCAAGGTCCAATATAAAAAATCAGGAGATGAAGCAACCAATCATCCCAAGAATAACTGAGAATTAGGGGTTAGGTTATCAGCTTTCCTTTTTAGAACTACAGACAGCAGCTTTGAAAAAAACAGAGGAGACAGGATGTATACAATGAAATCCCACCTGAGAGAAGAGAAAGCCACTCAACAACTTTTATGGGTTTGGCTTGATACAGCCACTAAACAACTTGAAACCAATAAGAATAATTTCAAATGTATTTCCCAAAAAGTTTATGTATGAGTGTTTAAAATTATCCCCCTTCTATTCAGTATTGTAGTCCCCATCCAATGGCTATTTTCCCTCTTTCTGTTTCCAACCTTGCCCTTCCCTTCTCACAATCTCTCCAGTACTCATCCTCTCTATCCCCACCCCACCCCTCTTCATCCTACTCTTCATTACAGGTCTTCCATAAAAAAGAAAAAAAAGTGTGTGAGACCAGGAAAGGCTAACCTCACTATGAAACTCACAGCTGTTTAATGGCTCAAGTACTCCTTACCCAAAAATGAAAAATTACACCAGCCTATGAGCTTAAGTAACTAACCCCACCACCCTAAAAGCCAAAAAGAAAAAGAATATAATGTTGAGGACTGTTGATTAAACCCAAAAAAATAGTGAAATACTTCTTAGACTTGTAATTAGATGTACTTCTATACTGAAAATCAGCATTCATTTTCAGCCATCATAACAACCAAACTAGGTATCACTCTTAACTACAAAACGGTATATCTCAAAGCCAGTTTCATTACAAAAAGCTCACATGCATCAAAACTCCAATTCTGCCTCTCGATAAATGATCGAATAAGATCCTAAAATTAAGTATATGCTCTAAAGTACAAAATCAAATCATATAGGATCCTATCATGCATCAGGTCCTTCACTGTCTTGCCCTTGAGTTCAATGATAAAACTAGACTATAAATTCTAAACTCGAGAAAAAAACTTTGATAACTAAAATTAGTCTACAAGGAATGAGCAATTTTCCAAAAGGTGTAAATTTTCACACAAATATCAGATTTTAATGATCTCAAAATCAGCTGAAAGGTCTCTTTAGGATCTATAATTGATATTTCAGAGTCCTTATCCCTTAGAATAAGAGTCATTTTACAACTCTTCGCCAAATTCAGATACTCCCAACTAAGGTCTGCAATCTCGATATCGGATATCTTATTAGTTCGGTATGGTACACCTCTGTGCCAAAATAGCTCTCCAACCATTTTTCTCAATTTTTATCTCGGTACGGACCGGTACGCACCTCGGTATGCTTCAGTACGTCTTAGTACAGGTCGATACACCTCGATACAGGACAGTACGGAACTTGTACTGACTTGAAAGTGCGTTTCGTACCAGTTTTCCGCCGGTACAATATGGTACACCCCAAATCAGACGGTACGGGGCGGTACGGCAGACTATGCTCCCAACATTCAACAAAGTTATAGATATAACTTTGTAAATAGATTCCATTTAATTATAATTTGCTTTCAGTCTATGATAAGTCATTTAATTAAATTTATTCCCTAGATTAGAACTTCTACAAGTTAGCACTGGTGTGAATCTATTGGAAAAGATTGGAATGAACTTATAAGTAGATTGTTCAGATATAACATTCAAAAATATTGATTTCAACATGGTAACATCAACATTTTCTCCAATTCTTGACACTCACATGTACAATGTTATGAGATAAGATTTACAAAATACCGAATCTAACATGGCGACTTACACCATTCTTTTCTTAACACCTTTTTCTTCTATTTTCTTAACATCCTCTTCTTTCTAAAATTTCTACCTGTCCCCTATACTTAGTTGCAACACCAAAGCAATATCAAAGAGAAGGATCCCACTAGACAATGTATTCATAATTGACAATTTTAGCTACGATCATGAACTCAAAACCTGCAGCACAAGCACAAGACTGATGGTAATATTCAGTAGTCAACTTCACTAAAAAGATTCAATTCCTCCATCTCAATTAGGGCTGCAAACAGGTCGGGATGGACCAGGGCATGGATCTGATTTCATATTTGGGTCAGGATTTTGGACCTGGACCCAACCTCTTAGCTAATCAGATTGGGTTAGGTCAGATCCATGTAAAGGATTTTATACCCAACAGGTCAATCGGGTCAGATTGAGGTGAAATGTTCAGGTTCAATCATGACCAAGTCAAGTCCAGTTTGCAGTCTGAGACAAGTATCTAGTCATTCTTTTATAGCTAGAATATAATAATTAAATATAAGTCCATTAAAAAATTCAAGTAAAACTAAAAAGAGCCATCTGAAACATATTTTTAATTCAAAAACTTTTAATTTCATCCAAATAATTGATCATTTTTAAATTTACAAAGTATAATTGTAATATATATATATATATATATATATATATATATATATATATATATATATTGATATACCTGAGAGCGTTATAAGAATCCACCAAAACAAACAATGAAACATGAATGTTTAATATAATCAAGTGAAAATAGATAAAAAGAGATGTAATTGTTCAAATGAAAAAGAGGAATCATTTTATATAGAGTTCACTTAATGAATTGGGAAAGATATTTAGAATGAAGGAGAAGGAGGTTTATATGTGTTACAACAAGTAATAATCAGAGTGATGTGGTACATAAGGATTCATCCAGCGCACGACTCATGCTTATCTCTGTACGTCCTAGGTTCCTCCGGGGCATCTCAACCCAATCGCCTTAGTCGAGCGCGGGGGAGCAAGTTGAGCTGAGCAGAAACATTCAACTCTCCCAGCTCGGCTCTGCAACCTTGACCGCTGACTCACCTTGAGCAGAGCTCCCCACAGGAGTAGCCCAACTTCCATCTTCCTAAGGGTGTGCATGGTCCCACCACTCGCCAGGTTGTTGCAACATGTCTCTAGGGTTACGCCACGTCAACAGTCCATTGCGGCACGACCTCAAGTTTGTTAGAATGTGATCTTGAAAACTTTAGACCCCAGCTAAAAATGACAAAATGGTTCTCCAAAAAAAGTAACAAACAAAATAAAAAATTTACTTGTCTAAGGGAGACTATCTCCCAGTTCTCTGTTTTTCTTTCTCCTTCATTTTTCATTTATAAAACCTTTATTGACTTACGCATCAGAGGGCCAGACCGAAGTCAATCCAGCAAGCTAAGGCGGTCCGCATCGACGTCCTAGGATCGATAGCAACAAATGAGCATTGTTTGTGGGAAACGAAGGTGGATAAGCCATGAGGCGTTGAAGAAACAATGGTTTAAGAGCCATCCAATAGGAGTCTAACAACTCTCGAACCAACGCCCCAAAGTCTCTATCATTACAATCGGATGTGGAGGCTGCCGACGCATGCCAGCTTGGCCTGCTGACCCAGCAAGTGCAAACTCACTGTAATGGTGAAGGAGCTGCAACGGCGGGTCCTTCGCCTTTCAAAGGGACCACCAGATAGCCAAGATAAGCCTATCCAAGGCAGCAACCATTTCCACCATGAAGCTCATGACAGGATTCAGAAGCAGGGTCATTGTCGCCCTCCTTCGACCAGATTCAATTCTAGCAAACCCTCAAGCAAATTTGGATTGCAGAATCGAGGAGATAAGTGACTAAATCAGAGCCCTACAAAACGGATAGATTCAGTTCTAGAAACCCTTCAAGCAAATCTGGACCGCAAAATCGAGATAAGCGACCAAATCAAAGCTCTAGAGAACAGAAGGTCGAAGTCGGAGACGACTTTGAGGTGATGAGTGAGCCTCCCTTCACCAAAGAGATCATAGTTCTCCCCTGCCTAAGAAGTTCAAGGTACCTCGGTTTGAACTCTATGATGGTACCACTGATCCGATAGATCAAATCGAGAGCTTCAAAAATCTCATGCTGTTACAAGTAGCTTTAAAGACCGTGATGTGCCATGCCTTCCCAACCACACTAAAAAGGCCGCATGACTCTAGTACTCGAGCCTTCGACCAAGGCTCAATCTACTTCTTCGATCAGCTTGGGCGCCATTTTGCTGGCCACTTCGTCGATAGAAAAATGAAGAAAAATTTTGACCAACTTATTCACCATCAAGCAGAGGAAAGGTGAGTTCCTTCGAAACTACATCAGTTGGTTCAACTCGAGCAAACAAATATATAATGTCGAAGAGGCTATCGTTGCTTGGAAAGAAGTGCTGAAAAAGATAAGCAACGAGCACAAAGACCACAAAAAGGAGTCGAGGAAAAAGCACAAATGAGAAGAGGGGCGTTGCACAACCTCGGAGTCCGCTGCAGTCTGCAGGAGGCCAGAGAGGTATACCCCTCTTAATGCGCCAAGGATTCAAGACCGAGGCTACCTACGTTGGCCTCAAAAGCTGCAAATTTCTGCGAAGAAAAGGGTCCTAGGCAAGTACTGCCAATTCCATAAAGGTCGCAAAAAGATACAGAGAAGTGCCTCCAACTGAAAGATGAAATTGAAGCACTCGTTCAACAAGGATACCTCAGTCACTATGTAAATGACCACAATCCTAGTCGGGATAGGCAAACCTCCAAGAGACAGGAGGTTAACCATCCTCTCATTGGGCTAACAACCACCATCTTTTGAAGGTTCGGAGCGAGGATCTTAGACCCCCCCGAGCCGTAATTATTTTCAGAAGACCCTATGGTTCTTCAAGGATCCCTTCATGCATTATGTTCGATATCAAGGAAAAGCAATTATGGTTTCAAAGGGGACTCATCTTCTGATGAAGAAATGGAAATGTCTCAAAGAGCTGATGACTAAGCTTGAGGTGCATGAAGAATGCATCCACGCCTAACAACCGAGCCTGAGAAGTTTGAGCTTCGACGATGGGGCAAAAATGTTAAAGGTCGCACTGATCTAAGAGAACTACCGACCTTGAATGATTTTATATCTGAAAATCCTAGTGCAGCCTAGAAGGCATACTCGGATTGATCACTCGAAGTGTACGCCGACTCAAAGCTCGTTGGCCACTTAGGCTTGAGCAAGCCTGTTGACCCTTATACTTGCCCTCGTTGTATTCACAAGACCTGTTGGCCCCTGAGGCTCAAGCAACCCATTGACCCCTATACTCGTCCTCATGTATTCTTAAGACCCATTGGCCTCCGAGGCTCGAGCAAGACCATTGGCTGCTATACTCATCCTCATGTATTTTCACGGCCCGTTGCCCCCAGGCTCGAGCAGGCCTGTTGGCCCTTATACTTGCCTTCGTGTGTTCTCAAGGCTCGTTGGCCCCCGAGGCTCAAGCAGAGGCCTGTTGGCCCTCGTAGCTCGAAAAAGCCCGCTGGCCCTTATACTCGTCCTCGTGTATTATCAAGGCCCATTAACCCCAAAGGTTCGAGCAAACCTCCTAGCCCTTATACTCGACCTCAAGAAGCAGCTCTTTTTCTCTTTGAAACAATGTTCTTCTTCGACAAAGCAACCTGCAATTATCTCTTGCAAGGTATGTTGTCTCAGTACCAGACATCGTATCGGTGCTACCCTATTACTGTGTTAATACACCCAGTACAGAGGTCGGTTAGACGTACTGGATGTTGGTATACCTCTGTATTGGGTACCATAGCAAACTAGTACGATACCGTATGTCCCATACCGCCCGAGTCAATCCAATATAGCATACCTAGATCTCTTGAGTATATTATTAACTCTTCATTGGCTCCAATCACTATGTGAAATTTTTATTCTATCTTCTCAAAAGTTATGATGGATGATTCCCCTAGTTCATATTATTATAATCTCTCCACCATGGTCTCCTATTCATCTCGGCTCCTCAGGGACAATATGGTATGACGACTTCATCTCGCAGCACTCATCCGATCTTGAACACTCACGGATTCATCTATGCATGATTTATCTCGGCCTTCTGATCTCTTTAATGCAATCTCAGGAACTTGCATCTCCGGCCTAACTTGATCTATCTCAACATTTTAAAGACCGCCACAAGCTAACACTTCAGGCAATAGGCAACGACAAAAAAAAGGTACACACAAAAAAGAACTATTTTGTTTCACTTAATATAACATATGATTACAGCAGGTCAAAGACCAAATCAAACAACAAAAGGAGGAAAGTGCTCAAGTCGGTCAGGACCTGGTTGACAACTCCGGCAAGGTCACCAGCTCGAGAGACCACCCTTCATCTCATCCTGCACCTCCACGATGGCACGAAGAAGCAAAAAAGGAGGTCTACAGAAACCTATTGCTTGGAGCTCGACGGCTTCCTATCCTCCCCATCGCTGCTCCATAACTCCTCATCTTCGTCGTTGTCCCACACCTATGGTTCCTCGTCGCTGTCCACGGTTGCATCGAGACTGCTGAAATCTGCCCAGGGAAAGAGCCTCGACACGACTCCAACACTCGTCGAAACCTTCTACAAAGGCCTCTACCATATTCAGAGCGAGCCGCACACGGTAGCCCCCCGATGCCTTAGATTGTTCAATCGCGCAGCGAGCCTTCTTCTCAACCAAGGCAATCTGCCATTAAGATATGGGGATGATATGCAATAGATAGCCCATAGAACCTCTAGAAAAATATACCGGAGTTTTGGCCCCCGAGGGGGGGGTGGCAGGTGGCCCAGAAATTCCAGCAAGCAAGAAGGTCCCCTCAAGGTGTTGGTGACCTTAGAATACGGTTTCTAAGGGCTTCATAGCATGATTAATAGAAGAGAGAATGACTTGGCTGCTGTAATGAAATTCTAGCACAAGCAGATGATGAAAACCTTGCAAGAATGGTAAAATATGTCTGGATGCGGGTGGGGGAGTCTGGGTGCTGCCCCAAAATACCAGCAAGCAATAAGGTCCCCTCAAGGTGTTGGTAACCTTAGAATACAGTTTCTAAGGGCTTCATAGCATGATTAATAGAAGAGAGAATGACTTGGCTGCTGTAATGAAATTCCAGCACTAGCAGATGATGGAAACCTTGCAAGAATGGTAAAATATGTCTCCAGTAGTATATATCCAGCAAATATCTTTAGGGATCGACAAATCTGAGATCTAATTGATTGATTAAGTAGAATGGAAAATACGGCACATGATTCCAGCAAATGAAAGATAATTAAACAAGTAGAGATGGGTAACAATAACAAGAAAAAAAGTGGATGAAAGGGAATCGTAGAGAGAAGAGGAAGGGAGAAAGGGGATTGACAAAATGGCAGATTCACTAGATTGTCTGATGCTCCCAGTTCAAAAGATGCAAAGTCAGGAACAGGAGCAAATGAAGTGCATAGCTTGATAACAATCTTGAAACCATAAATTAGTAAGACTGTTTGCAGATCACCAACTGTTTGAGACTTTAGAATCCAGGAGTGCGTGGCACCCTAGAACTTACTTTCAGCATAGCACCCACTTCTTGTCATTATCAACTACAATATTGCATATTAATTATGAGAGTTCACTCCCAATCTAAGTAATAGACTAAATGATTAGTTAACTTTTAGCCAGACAAAATGCCCCTCGCTACTCCTGAAGTCACTTCTATTCAGTGTATTTTTCAAGGAACGCCATACCGGCCGGTACCGGAAACAGATGAAAGCCGGTATTTTCCGGTTTTTTTGTGCGAACCGGCCGGTACGGAGCCCGTACCGGTCGGTACCGGCCTCGTACCGGTACGGGTTTTTTTTTCCGAACCACAGCGCCTCGCGCTATGGTTTTTGAAACCACGCGCCGCGCGTGGTCAAAAACCGGCGCGTGGTTTTAAGGAAGAAGTAGCCCACGGGCCACTTCTTTCAAACAAAACAAAAAAAAGCTGTGGCCTGGGAAAAAAAAGCTCGGCCACAGCTTTTTTTTTTGATGGGAAAGGAAGTGGCCTCCGGCCACTCCTTCCCATCAAAAAACAAAGAAGTGGCCGAGAGGCCACTTCTGTTCTATCAAATCAAAAAAAGAAGTGGCCTCTCGGCACTCGTCCTGATTTTAGATATCTTAGAGTACTTTAAATGTATGTAAATGATTGTATTTTAATTTGAAGATATTTTATGTGCATCATTTTATCATTTGGAACGGGAGGAAAACATAACATGCATCATCTATATTTCAAATTTCAACCCTAAATTTAAATATAAAAACATCAAAAATCATGAAAAAAGCAATAAAAAAACATCAATCTTCACTTAATTTAAGATCCAACAGAGACAATATTTATATTAAAAAAAATGTCTGGCATGCGGTACCGTCCGGACCGGTACCGTACCGGTCCGGCCGGCCACCGGTACGGCGGACCTTACTATTTTCCCTAATTCTGCATACAATCGCATGTGCCTACCAGCAGTTCTAATAATAAGTATTCTAGCTATTATGATGATGATGATATCAAAAGATCCTTTATCACTGTAATCATGTGATAGCAGTGCATCACCTATAGAAATAATCATGTATATCAACTGAACCTCTGGAGTATCTTTTGGTAGCTCCTACACATCTAAGTGCTTTTTATCATCAAAGATCAAATCTTGTGCGTTCAAGTGATTTCTGAGATCAACAGAATATTACATAAAGTAATGTGAAGATCCATATATCAAGATCCTTTAATTTTGGTGCCTACCTCAACACATTAAACTGTAACTATAATATAATTTAGAATTCAACATTTGATAATGAAGGAACAAACATTGTGAACTAGGAGGATCATTTTTTAACAAAGCATTTAGATGAAAGTTCATATAAGACTTTGGACGTCCAAGAAGCAGATGATTAATAATCAAACATGATGTCACTTGTTAAACTGCAATTCCTTACAATCTTAACACATCATTAATATTTCAGAGAGTTCCATTATGTCATGTTCTTATAGAAATTGCATATAGAACAATTAAAACAGACACTGACATTCCAATACAATAACTGGAAAGTGAACCTAATTACCTAGATACTTGAGGAATACTATCCAACCTGAAGACCCATATGGAATGACTTTGGCAAGTTAGCTTGACCTTGGCAAGATGTTCTCAGCTTTAAATGTACACAAGGAACCTGGTTCCCCTGATACCTAAGAGGACTGAATAACCATGGTAGGAAAGCTGAGGCTCGAAATGTTTTGAATTCTTCTCTTCAGGATAGAGCTGAGAGCAACATCATGTAAGTGTAAGAGCTAATGCAAAATTAGATAATATTGTTCACAAATATTACATCACATTTGATCAAAAGGCAGAGAAAAAAATTGAGACAGCAGTATAACAGTATACTCCATCGAGGTGCTGCATGAAGTATTTTTCCTACAAATAATCATACTGAAAATAAACAAAAAGGCAAATTCATAAATAATAAATAAAGTAAATCTCATGCATTGCAAAATTTCTTAAATAAGAACATATCTGAATGATCCACTATGCATCCCTCTCTTTTATGGAAAGAGAAATGATGATCTAGCATTATTCAAGAGTGAAATATATTTATTGCAAACTAATTGTTACAAGAAAAGAATTGGAAAAGTATGATAGCCCTGAAACAAGTCCTGATTCAATATTTGAAAGAACATACTTGAGGATAGGTGTTTTTCACCACATGTAATGGTGTTCTAACAATCAGGAGAACATACCAAAGGGTAGCAGAAATAGTGCTTTGAGAATCAAGCTCATAACAGATGATTAAACAAACAAGCTTGTAATGTAGTTGGTATGCAGAGTTCCAAAGATGCCAAAGAAATAAGTCCTGCTTAATAAAAGCACAATATCACAAAGCAAAAAAAAAAGGGCAAGAAATGCTTTTATGTTCCTTACAATTTTTGAGCATACTAATGGCGAGAGAGATGTGAAATAGCAAAGGTATCTGGAGGAAAAATGAAGGAAAGAGTGGTTGGACACAAATTAGGTACACCTTACAGTAATATTTACCTGGAGAGGGAGAGAGGACAAGAAGAAGCAAAGTATATGTTGTCATTGTGTTATGAAGGAAAGAACTACTAGAAAGAAAAAGAACCACCAGTTAATAGAAAGATGAGGAAGGAGTAGGAGAAAGAGGGAAATAGAAAAAGGAAACTGAAAATAGTCTCCTACCAGAAGAAAAGTCTAAGTCGAAAAGACTCCTTTTTTCCTCAAAATAATTCAAAACAAAGCTTGGAAACTGACTGACAAACCCTCCTGTTAACATTCTTCCGATGAAGTCTTTAGAGGACTCTAAAATAAAATAATAAATAAAGCCCTTCTTAGGACACTACAGTAGCATAAACAGTGGATGCTATAAATGCAACTATATGTCTACTTCAAAAGAATGAGACTATCCCTCTTAGACAGGGATAACAATGGTGTGAAGCTGCTCACGAACAGTTCATGTTCAGTTTGGTTCTAGGCTTGAAGAAGCTCGAATTAAATGTAAAAATCTGCAGATGATCTTAAATTTGTCTTGCAATTAATTTCATATGGAGCCTGAGCAGACCCAGATTGAGAGCTGGCCTCAATGAAGCTTTAATAGATAACCATAACCATCAAGTCTTTTCCCAGCTATTTATAAGCAAAAATAGGAAAGTCAATGATTAATTCCTTTGAAACAGGGCCAAAGGGAAATTACATCAAAGATGGTAATGAAGCTGGAAAAATATACCCAAAAGAAGGAAGAAGCATGCATCACAAAACAAACTATTTGTGTTTAACCATTGTAATCAGCGATTATAAGATCAACCAAGTCAATGTTATTTTTGCATGTACTAATTGCTAATTAAGGTAGCAAAACAACTCCTGGTTAACAATATATGACCAAAAAAAAGTCTCAAGCTCAAGTTTATCGTAATTTGACGAATTTCGAAAATTGATGAGTCCAGCATGAAAAGTAAATTAGCAAACTATATAAAGCATGAACTAGTACATGTCAATCATATCCAGCAATCAATGATTGGCAACAAGTACGTTAGAACGCACTCTAATATTTTGCCTCTCACACATGACTCTTGAGGACAGAATTTGCACCTTATAAAAATTTAAAATATCTAGTCCTAAACACAGAAAATGAAAGTACTTATGCTAATGTTTTTGGACGAAAAGCAAATGGTTGTTTATTAAACTAAAAGATCCTCTACAGAACAATATCAGAATTTTTACTGACTTGAATGATTCTATGTCTGCTAATAATATAATCTAGACGAAAAAGAAAAAAGTCACCAGAGTGTTTAAATCCTTTTCCATAGCCTCCTTTAAACCTCAAAGCAAAAGAGCAACCCACTACGTATTATGTTTGATATGAAAATGATGATCCAGTAATCAAATGATCCAGTAGCATAAACAGAATGTAGTTCCAATACAAAATATCAGAAGAGTTTTGTTAAACCTACTTGACCATAAAGAAGAAGCAAATAGAAAGCTTCTACATCAAAACACCCACCACACCTTACGAAATTTTGGCTGCTGTATTACAAAATTTAGGACTTGATGCCATCTGTGGTGGTAGAGCTCTCTTCTTTACCCAGAACAACCACTGCTTTCTTGAGAACGGCTTCAATTGGCAGGTGGGAATTCTCCACAGCCTTGGAGATTGCTTGCCATCTCTCACCATGCTTTGGTTCTGCAGAAATGCATCTTTTCAGGACATCCTTTTGCTGTTCCTCAGTACCATGTTGAAGTTCAAATTTGTAGTACAAAGCCCAGAAGTCTCCAATGTCAGGAGCAAGAGTAACTGCCCTGTTGAACCAGTTCCTTGCCTTATCCACCTTCCTATCATGCCAAAAGAGTTTTGCCACAGCTGCAATAACATGTGGATCATGATCACACCGTTTAAGAGCATCTGCACTTTTTGATTTGCGTTGAGGCCGTGGAACCATCTCAATGGAAGCAGCCCACAAGATCCCACTTGTTGGACATTCCTGCAATGCTTTCGCCATCAAGGAATCTGCTTCCTTCTTGTTCCCATGTCTGGATTCAGCACGAATAGCTGCAAGCCAAAGTTCTGGGCTCTGAGGATTCTTCTTTCTAGCCATAGTAAGAACAGCACGAGCTTTGCTCAGACCATTCATCCTTTCCTCTAGGTTAGCAAGCGAGAGCCAAAGAGAGATGCAATTGGGGCAGTGTTTCAGACCATTTTCATAATCTTCCTTCGCCCGTTCTCCTCGACCAAATCGTTCCTCCATCTGACCAAGCATCAGCCACAACTTGAAAAATGAAGGGAATAACTTCAATCCTTCCTCCAGCAGCCTCCTTTCCTCTGAGATGTTCCCTAATTCCCTCTCAACAATAGCAGACTTCATCCACACCCTCTCAGTTCCTCCTCTCTCCCGGGCTTTAGCTAGAAGCATTCTTGCTCTCTCTGGCTCATGGTTCTCAAACTCAAGCTTGAATGCAGCAAGCCAAATCTCCTCCGAATTGGGAATTGCAGCATATGCTTCCTGAAGAATTGCTCGAGCTGCAGGAACATCTCCTGCCAACCACTTCTCTTTTGCACCCATCAGCCATAGTACCTCAGCCTGTGGCCTATAAGTGACTGCCCTCCTTAGGAGGGCATCAAGAGATTCCCTAGTCCCATGGCTCTTCTCAAGCTGGGCTGCCTTGAGCCAAATACTCTTCTTGGTTAGGAACACTGTAAGTGCATGTGCATAGATGGCCCGAGCCGTCTCAATTGAACCACGCTTCTTGCACTCCTCAGCATCCGCAACCCATGTCCTCTTCCTATCTTCTTCCTCCACCCCAATGCCAATTGTATTGTGAATGATAGCCTGACATGTTGCAACTGATCCAGCTCGTTCAGCAGCCTCTGCTTCCTTCATCCAAGCTTCTCTGTCAATCTCCAGACCTTCTCTCTGCAAAGACCTTATGCCTCTCTCGATTACCTTGCCAACTGATGCAATATTACCATTAGCTTCCTCAAGCTTTGCAGCAGTGATCCAAATTGCAGGCTCCTTAGAAAGCCTCTCCCTTGCCTTGTTGAGCACCTTCTTCGCCTGCTCATAGGTTTCCAGCCTCGCGAGTGCAAGCCACAGCTCAACATGAAGCGGACAGCACTCCACAGCCCTATGGAGCAAAACTCTTGCATCCTCCTCGTTTGCCAATTCCACAACAGCCTTCCACAACCTCACAGAATCAGGGATGTACTCCAACCCTTTCCTCAACACTCTGCTGCGGTTCACATCATTATGCTCCAATTTCGCAGCCTGTAACCATAGCTTCACTGAGTTCGGAATAGCCTTCACACCTTTCGCAATCACTGCCTTGGCTTCATCCGGGCTCGCCAGCCTACAAGCTTCCAACCAGACATCCTCGTTCTTTGGGCATTCTTCACACCCTTTCTGAATCAACTGCCTTGCTACCTGGATCTTCCCCGCAACCTCCTCCAGCCTGGCCGCCGCAATCCATCCTGGCGGATGCTTGGGGTTTGTCTGGATCACCGACTTAAGCAACAGTCTTGCCTTCTTGATATCAGAAATCTCAGCATCACTTGTGATCTTCATACTCTTGAGATCAGTTAGGTACCCCTTTGGATCCACAACAGTAAGCCCGGAAACAGAGTCAGACAACCGATCCAGCTTCAAAGAAAGCACTGTGCCCCTCCCTTCTCCAACGGCCGTGAGATCGGTTACCGGAGTCTGCGACCATGGAGTCTCCATTCCCCCAGCTGCTCGGCTCTTGGGGTCCAAGGCGGTGACGTGCTCCTGCTCCTGCCTTGCCTTCTCAAGGAGGGTATCTGGCACCGGCACGAAGCTCTCGAACCGCTTCTTCTTGTTCCTGAGCGAGTAATCCCCAATCTCAGGGATGCTTTCCCACTGCTCTGGGGTCAGATCAACTAGCTTCCTCTTGAGGTCAGCGAACTGCTCCGTGATCTTAGGGTTTGAAGCGCGGTATTTCTCGATCTCCTGCTTCAGCCTCGCCTCCCTCCGATCCTTCCTTCTCGAATCCATCCTCTTCTCGATGCTCTCCCACACCGCATCCGCCTCCTTGTCGTCCTCATCATACTCGGCGGAGGCAAAGAGCCCAACATCGTTCCCCTCGAACTCATCAAACTTCTGGTTCTCATCGTATCCCTTCTCGTCGGCCTCCTCCTCGTCCTCCTCATCCTCGCCGCCGGCTCCCTTGCCACGGCCACGGCCGACGCCAGGAGCAACGCCGCTGCCGACGGCGGCGGCGGAGCGGTCGGGGAGGTCGGGGGCGGCGCGGGCGGGACCGATATCGGACCGGGTGGTGAATCCGGTGGCGCCACGGCCGAGCCCGGCGACGTAGTTCGGAGGCGGCCTGGAGTTGAGGAATTCGTAGCGGGCGGGCCTCGCCGGGCCGGCGGCGGTCTGGGTGCCACCGAGGAGGGGGATGTGGAGGATCAAGGTGGAGTCTGGGCGGACGGCGAGGTCCGCGAGGGTGGTGGAGGAGTCGCCATCGCCGCCGACGGCGGCGGGGATGAGGCTGCGGGAGGAGAGAAAGAGGCGCTGGAGATGGACCGGGACGCCGGATCCGGCCTCGACAGCGAGCTTGAGGGCATGGAGGGAGGTGGAATTAATGTTTAGATCTAGCGCTAGGGTTTTGCGGTCTAGGGTTCGTACAAAGACCATCGTCGCAGGATTCGAACACCTTCGTGATAGGGGAGGAGATGACCCAATGGACGGGAATGTAAGCATATGTATAGATATATATATATATATATATATATATATAGGTGATGCCTCCTGGAATTATCTGAGAAAAATCTAAAGTCGGTGGCGGTGGGTTCAGGCTCGACGCCCTGACCGGACGAAACTTGAAAGCTGGGCTCGGGTCGGTTCTGGCAAATGTCCATACCTAAACCAAAAAATATATTTGTTACGCAGAAGGTAACCCAAACTCAATTAAATTTTTATATCTATTTATATTTGTTATACCCAAGCATAACCCCAAACTCAATTGAATCTCCATATCTATATTGCCATAACAGTACTAGATTATAAAAAAATCATGCATCGAGTCAGATTTCATGAAGAAATTGAGTAATTAACAAGTTATTTAATGACGTGGAGATGGAATCCTGCTTTACTAGAAAAAATTATCTAATAAATTCAATTATTATTTTTGTTATTTAAGCATCATGCAATCAAAAATATGAAGATCAAGCTTGAACCCTTTTCCCGCTACCAAACTCGGCTATAAGAAGGCCAACGTCGCTCTTTTGATCACCTCTTCTCTCTTCGTAATCTCTTTCGGTTATACCTTTGATCTAGAAGGAGCATGAGCTCATAGCCGTATTAGCCCTTTTTCTTTTGAACCATCGAGGGACAAATGTACTAAAAAACTTATTCGCTGATGGAGAATAATAAGAGGCCTAGTAGCTAGATTGAGCAATCATATGGGCATGCCACTAGCATCGTGTTAGCCACAAAGAATAATGGTAGTAACATAAGCCTAGGTATCTTGACTTTCAAAGATTTCGCTACCATCACACCATTTGTTCAAAAGAGAAAATAAGAAGGTATAACCGAGGTTACGAGGTACTTTACTACTACTGTTATGGATACATTAGAATCCTAGTAGAAAACTAAAGTATAAAATTCAAAAGAAAAAAGCAAGAATAACTTAAAAGATAAAGATAAACTGATTTGATTAATTGGCCAAAAAGTCTTTTGTCCCAACTACATTCCATTGTTTATACTAGAATACAAACGATATAGTAATCGACTACTTCCAATAGTAACAGCTCACATTTGCCCTTCGCCTCTTTTGATAGTTTTAATAACCAACGCCAACCATCCTCCAATATTTATGATGTCATCATGGCTAGATCTTGTATCATATGTCAGACCGATAGCCATACTCAATCAATCTCAAACATGTCACAGTTGGTCTTCACTTGATCTACCCATAATAGTTTCCCCTGTCCATCTCTTTCATTACTTGTTATATCCATATTAACCATCAAATACAATGCTCATTCGCTCGGTCTAGTACACATTATGTGTCAAGTAATGACTCTTTATTTAGGACGAACGATTAGGCTAATTCAATTTTAGCCACTTAGTTTGATGGTTTTTGCACTCATCTATTAGGCGCCATATCTCCGTCTTTGATGAGACCGGGTAATGCTAAAATCTTGGCTTAAGATTTTTTGAGGTTTCTTTTTTGGATCCTTTGTCAGAGCTGCCATATGTACAGTGATCCTGAGCAGTAGAATACGGTATAAACAAACCAATACGTAGTCCATTGTCATCGAAGGTATGACAACAAAAAGGGTTGGAGGTATTGGCTTTAGAGCATTGAGGAGAAGGGCCCAAGCTAGCGCAGGAGGTATGGCTATGGCAGTGCAAGGCAAAAGGGTGGTGGTTGTGCCCGTAAACAGAAAAGCTGAGGAGGCGAGCAAAGAAGTAAGAGAAGCATAATATGTTATGGTCCACCTTGCTTTCCACTACAGTTTGAGCTAAAACTTAGATCTACTCGGCACAGGCACCTCACACGGCACCCACAACATGGCTGTAAAGTTCAAGATGGTGTAGGCTGTGCTAAATCGCACAAAAGATGGACCTAAGAGGCCATCATTCCAAGATTTGGTCCAATTTTGGAGCATAGGTCATGTATTTCTTTTGGAACGCCACAAGGTTGGCCCGGAAGAAGTACTTTTATTGGCTATATCCGTACACGTTATGTATGATACTTTTGTTTCAACAAAAGAAGAAGAAGAAGAAGAAGAACCTCCAGGGCCTCCACACATCATGACTTAATAATTCCTTGAGCTATGCACAACCATTCCTTCCTTCTTTGAGGTGGAGAAGACAAAAAAGAAGGCTTCACCTCCGGGGCATGAATAAGGAGAAAGTTTGACCTTTTAAAATATAAATTCGAGGGAAAGTTATGTGTTAATTTTGTTGATTCATCTCATGATCTTATAATCCCAACATTCTTCATATCACTTACATAGACTTGCACACCTTCTTTTCCAGCAAAAGGTCCATGACCCCCTAATCTACATCAAAATTTTAACTGAAACTTTCTTCTCTGGAGGATCGAATACTCCAAGAACCATCCACAAGCATGAGTTCACAAGAATTTTTTTTATTATTTTTATATTGGAAATTTCTTACAATCTGTTCCGCGAGGAATTAATTTGTGGTGTTTTAGCTATTCTTTTTTATGGAGAATTTTCTTGATATTTTCTTTATATCTCATGGTTCTAAGGTTGTATGTAGATTCTGCTAAGGTTAAAATGGAGGCAGTTTCGAAGAGCATGAGTATATCTAAGGCTAATTGTGATCTAGGAGGCAAGATGGAATTGGATCCCAAGAGCTTGAAACAGAAGCATGATGATGATGATGATGATGCAAGCAAGTGTTGCTGGAAATTGGGCCTGGGGGCGGCCGTCCGGCTGAGAAGGAGGAGCTCCGGTGCAGGAATGGCGGGTGGTGGTACATCGGCGGGCGGCGTCCTCCGGGGGATCTGCAAAAAGCCGGTGGCCGGGGTTTCTGGCGCCAGCCCTCCGATGCTTAAGTCAGAGGAGAGCTTAATTTTGGAGAAGGAGAGGGACTGTATATATAAGTCCGAAGCCCTCCCTTGAGAGGAAGAAGCCCCTTTTTAGAGGGAGAAGCTCCCCTTTTATAGGGGAAGTGCCAGGGTTACCTGTGATGTGACTGGGCGAATTAATGGGTTACCTCACGATTCGACGTCGGCGTGGAAGTAATGAGTTGCCGTGGATGGCCCGTTCCCATCATGAGAGGAGATGGCGTGCAGCCAGAGCTTACTTGTGGCGCGCAGTGCAGTTCATTATTGGGAATGGTGAGGCGTTGGCAGTCGTAGCAGGGTATGGTCCCTGGTTAATATGTCGTGGCGTGGCCGGCAAGTAAAGCATGGTGCGGTGAGGCTGCTGCAGGGCATGGCCGCAGCATGTGGACGACGAGGTCGGCCTTCTGAGGTCAGCTCGGCCTTCTGTGCTTGGCCTTCTGTGCTCGGCAGCCTTCTGAGCTCGGCCTACATGAGCTCGGTCTTCTGAGCTCGGCTCGGCCTGCATAAGCTCGGTCTTCTGGGCTCGGCCTTCTGCATGAGCTCGGTCTCCTGAGCTCGGCTCGGCCTGCATGAGCTCGGCCTTCTCGGCTCGGCCTGCATGAGCTCGGTCTTCTGAGCTCGGCAGCCTTCTGAGCTCAATCTTCTGGTCTCGGTCTTCGGAGCTCGGCAGCCTGCATGAGCTCGGCCTTGCTGTTGGATTTGGGTGCTTTAAGTGTACTTGTGGGGTGGTCCATTTTTTTCCCCAACACTATCCCCCAACTTCCGAGTTCGAGCTGCTTTTTGGCTCGGGCGAAGGAAGTAGTCCAGTCGTCGATCATCCTATAATATAGCCAAATATCTATGGAGATGTACGTGCTAAGTAGGGTGTACCTCTCATGCAGTTGGAGTTAAGTGCTTCAGGTCGACTCAGCGACCTTCTTTGGGTTGTGGTCGACTTAGCAGGGTGCCCCCACTCAGATTGGGGCGTGTTGTCGCAGAAGGCGTCGAATGTCGTCAAATATCGTCGAAATGTCGTTGAATGCCTTGGGGGTCCGCGTAGGTACTACCCCGTTGTCGTTGTCGGGCGCCACAGGGGGCCGCGTAAGTACTACCCCGTTGTCGTTGTCGGACGCCACGGAGGGCCGCGTAGGTACTACCCCGTATGTCTTTCCGAGGCCGAGGGAGCTTGGGTTCACTGTCGACTCAACGGGGCATCTCGACCTTAGTCGAGAAATCGAGCATGAGGTCGAGGGAGCTTGGGCTCGCTGTCGACCTGGCGGCGCTTCCCGAGGTCGAGGGGTCTGGGAACGCACTGTCGACACACGGGGCATCCCGACCTTAATCGAGGGATCGTGCGCAAGGTCGAGGGGTCTGGGAATGCACGGTCGACCTGCGACGCTTCCCGAGGTCGAGGGGTCTGGGAACGCACTGTCGACACACGGGGCATCCCGACCTTAGTTGAGAGATCGAGCACGAGGTCGAGGGAGCTTGGGCTCACTGTCGACCTGGTGATGCTTCCCGAGGTCGAGGGAGCTTGGGCTCACTGTCGACTTAGCGGGGCATCTCGACCTTAGTCGAGGGATCGTGCGCAAGGTCGAGGGGTCTGGGAATGCACTGTCGACCTGCGACGCTTTTCGAGGTCGAGGGAGCTTGGGCTCACTATCGAATAACGGGGCATCCCGAGTTTTGTCGGGGTCTTTGGTGGAGATGGAGATGGAGACCGGAGATGGCCTTGTCTGTTGGCAATCGTGCGTTCCCACCTGGAGGGGGGCGACGTTGGAGATAGAGATACCCGTAGGTCGTCTTTTGCATTCTCCGACCTGAAAATAGGTAAAATATTAAAATTATTTAAAGCCAAAGTGGCATCTTGTACCTTTTGGAGACATTTTGATGGCTCCCGAACTTCGAAGTCCCTCAGGACTTGGCTTAGCACCAGCTTTCTTTGGCTCAATTTTCTGGGAGAGGTGTTTTGTGCTCGGACTTCTGAGCTCGGCAGCCTTCTGTGCTCGGCAGCCTTCTGAGCTCGGCAGCCTTCTGAGCACGGCAGCCTTCTGAGCTCGGCATTCTGACCTCGGCAGCCTTCTGAACTTGGCAGCCTACATGAGCTCGGCCTGGATGAGCTCACCAGCCTTCTGAGCTCGGCATGGATGAGACTACTGCAGGTCGTGGCTGCAGCATGTGGATGACGAGCTTGGCCTTCTGAGCTCGGCTCGGCCTGCACGAGCTCGGCCTTCATGAGACTGCTGCAAGTCGTGGCTGCAGCATGTGGATGACGAGCTCGGCCTTCTGAGCTCAGCCTGCATGAGCTCGGCGGGGGCTTCAGTGATGGCGATGCTCTGAAGGAGAGCAACGTTGCGGGCGCCGTCCTGAGGACTTACACCCGTGAGGAGGGAGTACATGCTGGTTTCTTACTTACTGTCGGAAGACAGAAGAGTTTGAAGGACAACGGGATTTAATGGGTGATGTAGCACCAGTGCGGGGGAAGAGGAGAAGAAGGAAGAACAAGAGAAGGAGAAGGAAGAAGAGGTTGTAGAGACGCAGGAAGAATAGAGAAGGAGAGGAGAAGAAGAGAAGAAAGAACGTAGGGAAAAGAAATTCTTAATCATTCATTAAACTCTAATCATGAAAATAGTTCCCTATATATAGGGCCCAAATACACAACTTGCATAAACCCCC
Source organism: Phoenix dactylifera (assembly GCF_009389715.1). Lineage (NCBI taxonomy): Eukaryota > Viridiplantae > Streptophyta > Magnoliopsida > Arecales > Arecaceae > Phoenix > Phoenix dactylifera. The sequence goes on along the minus strand of NC_052393.1, from coordinate 24,258,859 downwards.
CTTACACAGAAATAAATCCTAATGAACCCACAAATAACACAAATAAGCCCTAAAATGCAAATAAGCCCAGAAATAAAATAAACCACAAATAAACCCTAGAATGCAAATAAGCCCAAAAATAAAATAATAAAATAAATATGCAAATAAACGAGTCTGGCTCAATCCGGGGGCTCAGGATCATCTGGATGAAGGGCTCTGATGTCCCCATCAACTCCTCTCGGGTGAGAAAAACTCGACCCCGTCGAGTACAGGTCTGGCCGGCTGTCGTACTGCTCCAGAAGATCGGGGTCAATGCGCTGCAACTGTGTTTTGGAAATCCACGTCACATCAGACTTTGGTCGACCTTTCCACCGAACAAGGTAACGTTGGTAACCACCGTTCCTGCTTGAAATAACCTGCTCATCCAATATATGTTCTATTTGTTCTCTGCGTGCATGAAATTTGGGAGGTGGTGGCTCAACAGCAGGTAATAGGGCAGGGTGTCCAACATGGGCAGGTATAGCAATAAAGGGGTCAGAAGGCAGGAATATTATCTTTTTGTATGGGACTAAATCTTCAATATTAAATGTCGCACTAATCCCATAGTCATCAGGAAGATCCACAACATATGCATTCGAACTGGTTTTCTTTAAGATTTTGAACTGTTCTGCACTACAAATTTGCAATTTCTTAAACGTTTCCGAAGAAAGTCGTTCAAACCTAATTCTTATCATGATGTAATCTCTTTCACTTAACTCATTATAACGTCTGTGTAAATCAGCAAAGGATTTATATTTTAAGTTATTAAAGTGACTACAATTGCTGATTTCTCGATGCAATGAATGTGGATGTGATACAATTGATTGTGCAGACTCAAAAGACTCTATACTGATGAGACATGAAAAACAGGTCTATGGGTTGCCTAGGTTTGTAATCATGCACTACTTCGAATGGACTCATACCTATGGACTTGTTAACCGAACTATTACATGCAAACTCAACTGTCGGTAACATTAAATTCCAGGTCCTAGCATATGCATCCGGTCTGAGCCTATGATGTAGAAGGTTGGGCAGAGATGCTCCGGGAACTAGATCGATTGCGCGTTGGATATCATGCATTGGAGAAAGTGCATCCGGAAGATCATCAGGGAGTGCATCATGAAACTCCTCTAGAAGGGAAACTACTACCGGGGAATGTTCAAGGTTGGACTCTGCATGGGTAACTTTAGCTACAAGTGCCAATTCAGATGATTGGCTCTCAATATCTGTCACTACCTCTTCCACAGTTGTGATGTGAAGTGGCTTGGTTGTACTTAGATCACTAGTCTCCCTTTGGGAATCATTTTGGACAAAGTCTAATTCTGTAAGTTCGTCTTCAAAGTCTTCTTCATAGTCTTCTATATTTGGTTCATAGACTTCTTCGACATATTCGGCCTCTTGGTTCCTAACTTCTGGTTCAGTAATCGAGTAGGTTTTAGTGGAACATTGGGGCGCTATGTGGCCGAATTGTTGACACCTAGAGTATTGGGTTTGGTGCCTAGGAGAGTGGGGAAGGACTACAGGTGGTGCGACCAAACTGATTTTAGGTTGGGCTGTAACAGGGGTTGGCGATTTAGGGGTCCTAGAATTTTGCACGAGCTCACGGATCTTTTGTCTGAATTCCTTGTATCCAGTCCGTATGGCAACGATCTGTTCCTTAATATACCTCAAAATGTCGGAATTCATGGTAGTTATAGGGGTTTTATGTTGACTGAAATAGTACTCCATGTCACTACAGGTTGACATGCAATGATGACACTAGGTGATGATGTGAAATGCAGTGTCACTAATGAAACCCTAATAACTATGATGTAGGACCAAATTTGATGCAGGACAACCTACTAATGCAATCTACTATGATTTCAGAAATCAGCAAGTCTCCACAATAATAACTTAAAATTTAAATGTTGCTGATTTTTACTTCGGTTATTCAGAATTAAGGATTAAGATTATTCAATTTAAGAAATTAGATTGCAATCAAGTAGTACAGTTGTTCTGATCCTAAATCAATCTGACCGAATAATGTTGAGAAACGTCCTGTTACTAGGGTGTGCTAATTTAATGTCAAGATTTAAAGGGTAAGAGGACGGGTTCGGAAGTGAAAGGTTCAATGTTCTGAATTATAACAGCAATATAAGTTTTCAAAATGTGGCTATCATGCAAGAGAACTAGAACATAATTAAATGAACAAGCCCAAGAAAAGTGGAAACCTATCACCTGTCGTGAAGTAGTCGACCAAAATTGTGTGCTCGTGGGCTGGGATGACGATTGGTGCGCGGCTGCAGCTGATGGACCCTTCAATTGGCTTCAATTTAGTTCTGATCACAGCACCTTGGTGAGTCTGCTGGGCTTGTAAAATGGCGGGGAGTGGACCTGTTGGAATTTTGTGAGATCGGATCAGGCCTCTGTAATGAGGGCTTGCTGGCTTGGGCCCGTGAGGTGGGGTGGCCCGAAACTTGGGCCCAAAAGGGGCCTGTCTGGGGTCGATGGAGGGTTGCTCGGTTGAGCTGCAGTGGCCGAAGACGAAAATGAATAAGGGGAAAAAAAGGGGGGTGGGGGGGGGGGGGGCGGCGGAAGGTGACAGGGGTTCGGAATGGGGACGGCCGGCGGCGGCGCAGACGAAGCGGCAGGCGGGTGGCGGCAGAGCTGCGGTGACGACGGTGGCGCGTTGAGGTGGGGCGGCGTTGTGTGCGAGCGGAGGCGGAAACGGCGAGGCGGCGAGGGCGGTGCAGTATGGGAGGTGGGTTGGCGACGGATCTCGACGGCGGCGGGGTGGCGAGGCCGGAGGGGCGACGGCTGCGGCGGCTAGGGTGGAGCGACGCTTCACGGTCAGCGGCGATGCTGCGATCGGCCGCGGGGAAAGAGGCGCACGGCTTGGCGGCGCTGCGGCGACGGTGGGGCCGTGCTAAGCGGGCGGTGGCGACGGCGAAGTGGCGGCGGCGGAGAAGCGACGGCGGACGCAGTGATGCGGCTTGGCAACGGCGGAAGAAGAAGCGGCGGCCGATCGAGACGACGGACAGAGGTAAGGATTTTTCCTTTTTTTTTCTTTTTTTTTCTTTTTTTTTTTGAATTATAGGTTCGGGTTATCGGGTCCGGATTTTCTGGTGCAACCCGCTCCGATACCCGTTCATCCGCATGTGCAACTCACGTGCGCTGCTTTTTTTTTTTTCTTTTTCTTTTTCTTTTTTTTTTTCCGGAACGGATCCGAGCTAGTGTGGCGGGCTAACGGGTCTGAGACTTACCCATTTAGCTGGCCGTCTTCAACCTCCGACGGATTCGTTGGGGATGCGCCGGATTTTGTGGCGGTGGCTGCGAGGCGGGATGGAGATCGCAGTGGCGACTCTGGGGTTCGCAGCGACGGGCGGCGGCCGGCTACGGATACCCACGGGGCAGTGACCTCCTCCGAGGGTCGGACACGGCTAGCCGGTGACCAACACAAAGAGCTCGGGCACAGCGGCGCTTTCGTGGGATTGCGACGATCTCCAGCGATGAACTAAAGTCACAGCGGCGATGTTGGCGGTAGGGTGTGGCGGAGAGGAAGCAGCCGGCGAGGGTGGGCGTGGGTGTGGTGACGGGTGGTGGGGAGACCACCGAAGGGTTTCTTCTTTTCCTTCTTCTGTTTTGAAATCGAGGGGTTGTTCTTTTTTTTTTTTTTTCTCCGGTGAAAACCGACAGAGGGGAAGGGGGGCTGGTGAAAACCGAGAGAGAAAGGAAAAGAGAAAACACGGGACCGTGGCTTTGGCAGCAGGGGCAAAGCCTCTTGCTCTGATACCAAGTTGATGTAGCACCAGTGCGGGGGAAGAGGAGAAGAAGGAAGAACAAGAGAAGGAGAAGGAAGAAGAGGTTGTAGAGACGCAGGAAGAATAGAGAAGGAGAGGAGAAGAAGAGAAGAAAGAACGTAGGGAAAAGAAATTCTTAATCATTCATTAAACCCTAATCATGAAAATAGTTCTCTATATATAGGGCCCAAATACACAACTTGCATAAACCCCCCTTACACAGAAATAAATCCTAATGAACCCACAAATAACACAAATAAGCCCTAAAATGCAAATAAGCCCTGAAATAAAATAAACCACAAATAAACCCTAGAATGCAAATAAGCCCAAAAATAAAATAATAAAATAAATATGCAAATAAACGAGTCTGGCTCAATCCGGGGGCTCAGGATCATCTGGATGAAGGGCTCTGATGTCCCCATCAATGGGGCTGTACCCTTTACCACAGAGGCTTACAATCCCATTTTAAAGCTCCATAACTCTCCTCCTCCTGACCTCAGCTTTTATTTTTCTTCCCCTCCAACTTGTTTGCGTGAGACTCGGGCTACTACTTCTTACTGGTTCCCCCCACGTCCCACGTCGTTGCAGCGGGAGCCGTGCCTGATTTGAGATGGCTCGAGTGAAAGTTTCTTCCTCCGCTTGAGGTGAACCCGTGGAGGCGGCACAGGAGGGGCCTCCACTTGTTGCAGGCTTTGGACTGCAATAGCTAGCACTTGGACTTGCTGCACCAGCGTGTCGAACTGCTCGGGTTGGACTTGTGGAACTTGATCTACCGGAGGTCTTGGTGGTGAATTCTGCACTGAGCGTCCGGGACTTGGAGCATGATGCCGAGAGGCATCAAAGACTCCTCTGCTCCTTAGTTTCATGGTCGCAACTCGGTCCCTTCCTCTAGCGCCAATTGTTGCTGAAAATTGGATCCGGGGGCGGCCGTCGGCTGAGAAGGAGGAGCTTCGGTGCGGGAATGACGGATGGCAGTACGTCGGCGGGCGGTGTCCTCTGGGGGACCTGCAAAAAGCCGGTGGCCGGGGTTTCCGGTGCTGGCCCTCCGATGCTTAAGTCAGAGGGGGGCTTAATTTTAGAGAAGGAGAGGGACTGTATATATAAGTCCGAAGCCCTCCTTTGGGAGGAAGAAGCCCCTTTTTTTTAGAGGAAGAAGCTCCGCTTTTATAGGGAAAGTGCCAGAGTTACCTATGATGTGACTGGGCGAATTAATGGGTTACCGTCACGATTCGACGTGGGCGTGGAAGTAAGGAGTTGCCGTGGATGGCTCGTTCCCATCATGGGAGGAGATGGCGTGCAGCCAGAGCTTGCTTGTGGCGCGCAGTGCAGTTCATTCTTGGGAATGATGAGGCGTTAACCGTCGTAGCAGGGTATGGTCCCTGGTTGATATGTCGTGGCATGGCCGGCAAGTAAAGCATGGTGCGGTGAGGCTGCTGCAGGGCATGGCCGCAGCATGTGGACGACGAGGTCGGCCTTCTGAGGTCAGCTCGGCCTTCTGTTCTCGGCAGTCTTCTGAGCTCAGCCTGCATGAGCTCGGCTTTCTGCATGAGCTCGGTCTTCTGAGCTCGGCTCGACCTGCATGAGCTCGGTCTGCATGAGCTCGGCCTTCTGGACTCGATCTGCAGGAGCTCGGCCTTCTGCATGAGCTCGGTCTTTTGAGCTCGGCTCGGCCTGCATGAGCTCGGTCTTCTGAGCTCGGCTCGGCCTGCATGAGCTCGGCACGGCCTGCATGAGCTCGGCCTTCTGCATGAGCTCGGTCTTCTGGTCTCGGCCTTCTGAGCTCGGCAGCCTGCATGAGCTCGGCAGCCTTCGGAGCTCAGCAGCCTGCATGAGCTCGGCTTTGCTGTCGGATTTAGGTGCTTTAATTGTACTTGTGGGGTAGTCCATTTTTTCCCCCAACAGCAAGAAATTCTCTTAAGGGGATAGCAACCAAAGAACTAAAATGGCCAAGCGGCGGGCAAAGATAAGAAAGACACCAACCAACTTAACTAATTGATGGGTATCATCACCAGCAAGGCTTGGCTCCACCTGGTAAAACCAAGGCTAAATTTTATCAAGTTTGAATTCAAAATTCATTCGGATCTTCAGTCAAGGTATTTAGATTATCGCATACATATTGAAATATTTAAATCATAAATTTTTGATGATGACATAATTTTTGTGAGCATGTGTGATTAGTATAATTGATCCAAAAATCTGAAATCAATGAAAAATTTTAGAGACTTAGTTTCTTTTGATAATACATACTATGATAAGCTGAGAAGCTTTATGAAATGGAAGTTTTACAAAGATGAAAAATTATATTTTAGAAATAACACAACAAGTCTCCAGTTGTACATGATAGAAAACTAAAGGAGAGTGCTTAACTATAACTGCTTGGATTTTGTAGGTTGAATAGGTTTTACTCAAGATAACACATTTTACTTGATTAATAATATTAAAATAGTTTGGGTCAAGACCAAAATTGGGTATTCTTAGAACATATTTTTTGATGCTGGCCATGAAGAAAAAGCCAATAAATCTACAAATATTCTAGAGAGAGGTTTTTGGCATACATGCCACTTTTAGCATACATGTCACCTTAGACGGGAGCAACGTAATAGAAGACCAAGGCCTCACCCCGGCCGCCCACGTTGATCCAAAATTAGCAAGCCACGCGTCTCTCTCTTCTTTTTTTTTTTTTATTTTTTTACATAAATATCCTTTTAAATATCAAATTTTACATAATTATTTTTTTAAATTAATATTTACATATATATATCCTTATAAAATACTTATTTTTGCTTTTTTTATATCCTTATTTTTGCATATGTACCCATACCATCTAATACCGATAAAAAATTAATAGTTTTCAAATTAAAATAATTAGAATATCTTTGATGAGTAGACATGCAAAAAGAAATATTTACAAGACGATCGAGGTAATAGACAAAAAAAGTAATTTAAAATTTTATTTTATTTTTAATTAAAATAAATATGATTTTTATTAATTATGTTAAAAGAACAGTTAAAAAATAATATTTTATGAAAGTACAGAAATAAATATAAATTTTAAGAGATTATTCACGTAAATTTGAATTTTAAGTTGGATGTACATGAAAAAAAAAAATGGTGGTTCGAGGCCTTGAGCTCGTCTCCCATAACAGGGGAAAGTTCCAGTTTGGGAAACGAGTTTTGGTTCAAGGGCAGTGTCGTCATCCTCGTCGAAAACTTAGACAGTAATTATTGCGGCCAATTCGACAGCGTCCTTCCCAAAACAAAGCAAAGAGAGGAGAAGGAAGTCGAAACGAAGCCGCGAGAGATCTCAGAGAGGGAGGAGAGAAGACCGATCCCGATACCGAGATGTCGGCGTTCGATACTTTCAGCAACGACGGCGAGGACGGCGGCTACGTGGCCTACGACTCGCAGAGCTACGACTACTCCTCCACCTTCGTCGACGACGCTCCACCGCCGGCCGCCTTCCCCGGAGACATCGGAGGCTTCGGCGGCGGAGCCGGCGAGGACGACGTACCCGTACACAACGCCCACGGCGGCAGCATGCCGAACTCCCCCGAGGGCTACGGCTTCCACGGAGATCCGCAGCAGGGCTACGCCGCGGCGCCCTCTCCCTTCGGGATGCCGGACTCCAACGGGAAGGCGTACGGCGAGGAGGATGAGAATGGCGAGATCTTCGCCTCCGACGGGCCGGTCCTTCCGGACCCGGAGGACATGCGGGAGGAGGGGTTTGCTCTGCGGGAGTGGCGCCGGTGAGGGGTCTTTTCTTCTCGAGATCTGCTTCTCTGATGCGTTATTTCTCTTAGATTTCTCTTGAATTGTGTCGATGTCTCAATATTTTTGATTTGTGGGAGTTATAATGTCAAAAGATGAACGGATCTGGGTTTTTTCTTTTGATCTTTATCGCTGAGATAGCCAAAAAGCTGGCAACTGTGTTTGTTTGCGATCTGAATTTTTGACCAACATTTGAGAATTTTTTGGAAATGGTTTGAATTTTACATTTTGTTTGGTAATCTTGATGTGCAAAATGCACTCATTGCGTTTGGTAATCTGTTCTAGATTTTCAAGTTTCTGAGAGGTTTTCTGTCAAAGTGTATTCTTCTCTGGATTTGTTTTTTATTTTTAAAATTTGGTATTGGAGGTATATCTGAGTTCAACTGTTTTAACATTCTATTTACCTGGCTCTGATCTTTGCTTCTTGTTTACAAATAAGATCTGATAGATCATTATGAGCAGGAGAGATGTAAAGAGCTAAACTATCAAAGAAGATCTGATAGATCATTATGAGCAGGAGAGATGTAAAGAGCTAAACTATCACATTTTTCATAAACGGCTTTTGTTAATATATGAGCCTTGTGAAAGTATGCTTGGTGATCCTTCGCTATTGGCCTCTTTAGGTTCTTAGAAAGAGGAGATTCAAACCTCTATGAACAGGAACAAAGAACTCTTGTTTAGCGTGTGATATTAAAACATGACAAAAATCTTTACAGGATTCAGAATTTGAGATGTGCATGTTGAATGAGTATTTGACCCAAATTGTGGAATGAGATGATGATGATGATTATTGGGAAATGTGGCCTTTATTTTTGACATCAATGTATGACTTTCCTTTAGGATCTGCGCAATTGACACGAAGGACTGTCTAAACAGAACTTCATCGTAAAACATGTCACTTCTAGGGACAAACTAAATAAATCACATTTAAAACATGTCACCTGAGAATGTCTGTTCAATGTTCGGAAATGTTATGGAATGAGAAAAGGTAGGAAAATGTTCGAAATACTTTCAGAGGTAGCCCTAAATAGGAATGGTTGGTAAGGATGCATAAAGCTGGCCCAAACAGTTGGGGCAAGGCTTTGATGGTAATGGCTTCTCAAGCAGCGGTTTGTTTACGGCACTGCTACAATGCTACTGGTATTGACTCGTCTGCGTAACTCCACAACATATCTTCCAAGACTGCAATTCCTAAGGGAAGAATGGTACCATGAGATTGACAGCGTGTATTTCTAGATTCTTAGATTTGGGTATAGAGAATCTAGGGCTTGGATCCTATAGGGAAATGGATTACCAATCTGCAAACAAGTTTATGTCTGTTCAGAAGGTTGAAAGTTGAGAGAGGAGAATAAAGATTAAGTAGTTATTAATTACACTTTTATTATATTACCTATTTTGGCATGATTTGATGATGCACTTCATTTATCCTCTAGGTCTGCATATGGGCTCCTTGGTTCTTTCCCATGCTAATGTGATATTGATTTTCATTCTTTTATTTTCTTTCTTCACCAATCTAAAAGATCTCATTTGGAACTTTTTTTTGTGCCCTTCCATTTGTATATATTTGTCAGAACACCTAAGGACATTCCTTCTCCCAATGGTCAGAGCACTTTTACTTTTGCAGCTGTAGTAATGGATTTGAATAATTGAATACCATGTAGCATAGCTTAGGTTTTCTAGTTTTTTGTGCTCGTAATCTCTAACATATCTGAAGGTCTCATGCATACCATTGTGATGGGTTTGTAGTCAGAACTGAATAAGATCTGGACTTTGAAAACCGGACGAGCCTGATTGAATCTGGTACCTTGTTGTGCTGTTACAATTGCATTGGGTTAAATTTTTGTCTTGGTGTCTCTCTAACTTGCAATGTCTATTGGGATTAGAGGCCTAAGATGCTTTGCCCTTTTCCTGACCATCTTTTCCCTTTTCTTAACCTTCAATTGAACTCATATTTACCCTCCAGCAGGTAATTTGAATGGGAAGTGAAGACTAAGTTAATTTAATGAAATTACTTCTATGTATGTATGAATCTAAGTATTTATGCATGTTGGTACGTATATACACCTGCATGCATGCTTATCTCTATTGCATTTAGATCATATGGCCGCTTATATCACGATAGCCTCAACAAGATTTAAAATGTTTAACTGATATAGATAAAGTTGTTTGTCCAATCCAGCATTTAGTTAGTGCATCTTAGATTTTCTGGATATCCACATGTAGCAAAGGAGATGCCAAGCAGTTTTCTGCAGGATCTTTCTCAATTCTTTCTGAGAGGGAAACTTGTCCATGCACTGTATTTTATCATATGCGCACCATGGTAGTAAACGTATTCCAAAGCAATTAGACATGAATTTACGTCATGTGCATTGATGATGAGGAAAAACTGAGGTTTTGTCTTGCAAGATGAAGTTTATATGTTTCTCTATCAACTTTGTGGTACAGTTAGAACTAGGATTAACTAATATTACTGTAGGATCCTTTGCTAAGTGATTTTGGCTGTTCATTAATATGACATATTTGTCAAACATTTACTGATTATCTTTTCATTTCGTTGGTAGAATTTTCCAAAGATAGAAAAATAACATCATATGGAGATGAGAGATTATACGTGCATGCGATTTGGGTCTATGAGATGACCAAGTTGTTTTGGTTTTATATCCAATTCGGCGCCCTTTTTTTTTTTAATCTAACTTTGGCTGAGTATGACAATGGGTGAATTCTTAGGGGTACAATTAACTCAAACAGTTTTTCTTTTCACCTACCTTCATGTTCAGTTTGAAGGCCCCCCCCCCCCTCTGATTCACAAGAGCAAGAAAGAAGCACTGGATTGCAGATGAGATAGTATCAAACTGACTGTTTTTTACTTCTTATCTTGCTTAAATCATGATTTAGTTGAAATTGTTCTTGTTGAATTCAAAATAGTGTAAAGACCATTATTTTTTGCAGTTCTTAAGACTTTCTCTCTCTGCTTCTTCAATGAATTTTATGTGTAGTTCTCCTTCAAAAAATGTTATGGTTTTGTTGCACACTTGCAGCCAAAATGCCATCCTTCTTGAGGAGAAAGAGAGAAAGGAAAAGGAGCGGAGGAATGAAATAATTGCTGAAGCTGATGAATACAAGAGGTCTTTCTATGAGAAAGGGAAATTGAACTGTCAAACAAACAAGACCCACAACAGGGAAAGAGAGAAGGTGGAAAGTTCTGATGCTTCTAACTCATGCTATCTACTTGCTTGATAACTGTTTATAGTTCTGCTCGAGTCTTTGCTCTAAATAGCATTTTCTTCTTTTTTTTTGTCAGCTATTTCTGGCCAACCAGGAGAAGTTCCATGCTAATGCAGATAAACAGTACTGGAAAGCCATTGCAGAACTCATCCCTCATGAGTTACCAAGCTTTGAGAAGAGAAGAGGGAAGAAAGAACAGGAGAAGAAGCCTTCCATCACGGTAATTCAAGGACCAAAGCCTGGAAAGCCCACTGATCTTACAAGGATGCGTCAGATTTTGCTGAAGCTGAAGCATACTCCCCCACCCCACATGAAACCTCCACCACCACCTGCCCCAGCAGGAGCCAAGGATGCCAAAGATGCCAAAGATGCTAAAGATGGTGCTCTAGCCACTGGAAAGAAACCAGCATCACCTGCCAAAGAAGCCACAGCTAATGGTACCACTGCCTCACCCAAGGGAGAGGCCCCTTCTGCAGCAGAAGGGGAAGAAGCTAAGGTGCCGGAGCCACCTACCACTGCTTGATTGCTGAGAATTGCATTGGTGAACCCCTACTTATTAGTAACATTACGCTCCATTTGTTATTAAGAATAAAAGCTTTGCATCAGCCTGACAGCAGAACAGAGCATTTGTTTGAGTTGTTTGCTTTCCTTGACTGGATTTGTGGAGATTGGTTATTAGGATAGAGAGCTATTCTTTTTGAGATTTTTTTCCCTGTAGAAGATTGGATGCTATACTTTTTTGTCTATCAGAAAATCTTGGCCTGAGGAACCACATTTAGGTGCGCGCACGCATGCGTGCATGCTAGAGCTGTGTCTTGTGTTTCAAATCGGACAGTTTCAGCAGAGTTTGAGCTTTTATTTACTTTGTTGAATTTTGTCGAAGTGATTATCCTGTAGAAGATATGAGTTTCTCAGGTAGAGCTCTTAGCAGTTAAGAAGGTTTTGCAGGTTGTTTGGAAGCAGATTATTGGTGCCATTTAATGCAGTCAGGTTGTTAAGTGGAATTTGTGTTAGCCTGGTAGGCTGGAGCCCTGAACTGATGGCTTTTGTCTATTATCCCAGGTCGAAAGGATACCGGCAGGAACTGAATAGTTGCTGAATGTAGATGTACCAATGGAGGAATTGTATGGCCTGACTGCACATGCCTCAAAATTGAACATTAAAATAGCCAATCTTGGGATACCAGATTTACCTTGAGAATGGGAGAATGATCAAACAGCAAAGGATGAAATGAAACTAGAAATTTCTTTGCGATAAGATGAAACCTGGATTCCCCCTCAGCCTAGAATTATTTTCTTACATAAAAATTTACACCACATTGATAGCTGGGGATTTCAGAACCAGCATCCACTTGGATCATCAACTCTAACTAGCCAATTTCTAGGAACAGCCATAAATATAATTATGGATTTCCTAACTCTGTCATATCAATTCACAGCATCCAAAGACTCCCAAGAAACCTACATTTTTTATACAGCACAACTTTTTTTAGGCGACAAGATTACCCTCTTGAAGTGGAATGTTACACAGTGCTGCAGGTTGTTAGAAGTCACAGGGGCAGAATAGAAACAAAGAAAACAGGACTTATTCTTAAAACAAGAAGCAGTGTTAAGTCTACATACAAGGATCCCTTGGAATGCGCCCCTCTTGTATGTGATGCAGGAGCCACTTAAAGAGAGGTTTTTTTCTTGGTTCATGCCACTTGCAGGTGAACTCTGCATGCATATAAAGTAGGCCTAAACAGAAAATCATATCGTCGGCAAACCGATCACAAAGTCATCAAAGCATATGGCTGGGTGAGGTAAAGGAATGAAATCCTACATTCTGCTCCTGTTGATGCATGTAATGCAGTTACTTCAATTCATGCAAGTGATGGAAAGACATCTCTTCCTGGTAAGCTTCCTGTCTAGCATGTCTGTTTTAAGTTAACTTTACTGCATGACTGCTTTCATCTAGGAACCAGTTCAGAATAGGTTACAGTAGCAGAGCTGGGTGGAGGAACATTGGTAGACTCTCCTGCTTTCCAGCCTCCACTGGTATGTCTCAAGTCTTGGACGAGACGTGGGGGCGTCAGTTCCTTCTCGTTCAGCCTTACTTGCTTGGACAACATCTCAACGACCTGAGGCATGGTAGGTCTTTGCTTGGTTGCTGCCTGCGTGCAGAAAAGGGCAACTTTGATGTATCTTAGTACTTCTTCCTCCAGATATTCTTTAAGATTTGGATCCACGAGCTCTATCAGATTCCCTTCTTCATAAAGCTGCCATGCCTGTAGCGCAGCATCTTTAAGTTAGAAGGATATCAACAAATTTACGAGTCATAAGTTTCAAGATCATGAAAACAAAAGATGCTACTAAATCAATAGCTTCAATTAATGGAACTTTAAAACAAAACCAGTCAATGAAGTTCCTCCAAGGGGAGTAATAAGAGTAGAGAACAGATTAGTGAAGCCAAGTGTTAAATGCCGTTTCATGAACATCACCACAACTCTTTTTTAAAACAAAAAAGAAAAACAGAAAAACACTACTCCTGCAGGCTAAATTCAAAAGTGGGTCTGGCCTATCTCATTAAATAGATAAGCACTTGGCAATTCAGCATAGTCCCCAAACTTGTATAGTTCATACATTATGGTTATTCTACTGGCCGATCTCCTTAAGCAGTCTTCCCTTCTACCTCACTTTGTTCCTGCATTCAAGCGGTAGAGAATGGTTGCAAAAGGGGCTGTTGTGATCATCTCCAGTGGTACAAGGCAGTAGCTCGGTTCGACGGCAGTTCAGACTTGGTTTTAGATGCAACTTGGGGGGTATTTACCATAGATACCTCTTGCACCACCAAGGGGTCAATACAGTATGTATCTATGGGTATATAATATCGGCTGGTATTTTTCAAACTCAAGTTGAAACTAATTCAGACCATCTTCCCTCCTTTTATAGCAAGAAACAACAAAAATCTACTAAAAAAAGACCCCTTAGTTAACTAGAACACCTAGACTTCTTCCCTAAAATAGGTAAACTTGTAACTGAATACAATCTATATAAGGGATTGGTACAACCCCAGACTCATACCACCCTGCACATTTAGTACAATTGCGCACCAATCCTGTATCGACCTCCCTAAGCATTCTACACACCCTCATTTATTTATTTATTTATTTGTTCATTTGAACTAGCCTTATATGATACATGGTATATCATGTACCATACCGACTAGATATTAGGTCCCAGTCCTTGATATTTAAAAGCTTGCTGGCAGCTGGATATTCCATAACAGCAATTAGATGTTTGATGGCATCTTGGTGTGATAGCTAAGTCAAAACACTGAGGAGGTGTTGGAGATTCATTATTGAATCTGATACACACATCAAAGGTGGTGAGCTGATGGCGGAGTTGTCTACTCAGTGGAGGAGTCATCAGCATGGACTAGGCAACTAGAGGGATTTTTTGACGGTTATTGCACATCTTAGTTTTGTTAGGAACTTCATTTACCTCTTTTTATCTAGTCAGATAATAGGTCAATGGTGAAGTTACTGATAGGTTGAGTGGCTTTAGGAGTCCTCGCAAATGTGGTCTTCTATTTGGATTGAAACATAGGATGGAGTCGAAGCTAGATTTAGCTGTAAACTACTTTCAGACTAATTGCCTAAGACAGAAAAGAGTTGTAGTATACATAAATTGAAGAATCTAGTAGCTTGCTGGTTGCTATGTAAGAGGCAAATGCCTAAGGTACAAAGTTGGAGGGAAGAGGAAAGTACGGTTGTCGTCCTTGTATGAGTTTAGTCTGAGCTGAGAACGATGGTTCGTTAATAGACCAAAATGCTTTAGCTGTTAGAATTTAACAACTACTTATATGTGGTGCTTGAGTCTTAGAGTGCTCTTGTTAGTGACTGGATCCCCTTTTATGGCATGTGCCCTCTGATAATGGTAAGTCCAATCTTGTGAAGTTTGTGTCCTATTGAGAGAATAATTTCTGAGTTCTGAATTTTTATCATTAAACTATTTTCACAAATTTTATTTCTTCTCACAATTCTTTCATGACTGTTACATGATCATGGGCATTGGCCAATCCTCCTAAGAAGTGATCATGCCATTTCACATAGTTTACATGGATTATTCTACTTCACCTCCTTATAGAGATATCTTGCCGGCTTCCTTAGGTGGGGAGCTATAACCAAATCCAGCATCCTTGAATGCGACTTTGTTAGACTTTGCAATCTTCTCCACGGGGTTATTTTATAAAGCAGCAAAACATGATACAAGCATATATTGATTCTAATTATCATGTGTGCTCCATATGGTCATGTTGTAGTGAAAAATAGTATAGTAGTGTCAGACTGGTCCTTTTTCCAGGCACATACTAGTACATCAAACAGCATCAGATATAGTTCTTGTTAATATAAAATAAAAGTTGAAACCCATAAACTAGCAAACAACATGTAAGTAAATGAAGATCTGCAAGGGAGGAGTTAAATAAAGAACCGACCCATTCCAAAAGAAATTTCTCCTGTTCTGACCAATTTGCCTTTGAAATACTCCTGCCGCTAACTATTTCCAGTGCAAGCATCCCAAAACTATAAACATCAGCCTTTTTAGTTAAGTGACCATGTATCGCATACTCCGGTGCCATATAACCGCTGCATGTGATTGTTCCAAAATTGAAGTATGAAAAATGGATTCTACAATGTTAGCATGAGGGATAGGCTAGCGAAACCCTGACAGTAAAATTTGCAAGTTGTAACCTGTGATGCCGTTACAAATTTACCATCATAAAGCCTAGATGAAAGAGGAAAACAAGAACAATGTTTTTTATCGCTATGAATTATTTTACCAAACTGCACTAACATGAACTGATGCCTAATTCACACAAGCATTAAGAAAACCGACATGTATGGTTGCTTAATTCCAGCACCTAGAACAACACTATAATGCGCAAAACTTTATGTTGTTAAATGATCGGTGCATGCTCACCTTGGTGAAATTTAAGATTACCAGCTTCCTCATGTTGTGAAAAAATTTTGACAGACTGCTCGATTATTCATAAACCGAAATTGGTTGAAGGACAGAGCTGATTTTAATGGTCATGTAGATACAATTGGACATAAACCATGTATATTTTGAGCTCGACTGAACTTACATTGTTGGAGAGAGCCTTTGATCATTGGGAAACTATGCATTCCAATGAGTCTTTTTCCACTACCATTACTTTATCTTAAAGTCATTAAGAAGCAACGCACAGGACAAAATCTAAAATTTAAGAGGATGAAGGACCTAAAATTACACATTTCCGGTAATGATCAGAAAATGAAGATGATTGCAAAATCTTTATGATGCAATTGTAAAATTCAAACAGAAACCACCTACCATGCACCTTGAATACTTATATGCTTTTTTCACTTAAGTTAGCTAAGAACATAAGGCTTCCAAATCTTGCCTAAGACTTAGTCATGGAATAGGATAAAGGAAAGGAGCCTTTTTTGATATGGCTAACAGATTGGAGTGTTAACCATAATAGAAAGCTTGCTAAGCAAATGCGGTGAAGAAACACTTTTGTTTCTCCTCAGCTTACTAAGTCTACTTATGTGTAGCATATTCAATGTTGCGAATATCATATATTGATTAGAAATTAACAAATAAAAAAATTCTTATCATAATATCATGTTAGTTCATAGTGTTGTTCTTTTCTTTTTGTGTGCGAGTGGAGAATAATGGCCGTGTTTCCAAGTTTCTAAGTGCATTCTGTAAGAAAAGAAGTGCCAATAGGTGGACTCAAGGAACGTTGACATCTCAGCTAGTGTCTCAGACTGTATAATTTAGTAATTTGATTTAATAACAAATAAAATTAAATATTGTAAAACTTTTAAGTTTTTATATTATGTTACTAGGTCATGAATTAAACAGTTAAGTGGACAATTAGCTTAATAGACAAGATGGCCACTTATAGATAAAACAAATAGCACTTGAGCAGTTTAACAATGCACAGCAACTTAAGTATTTAACTAGACATTTCTCACGACTGTTATTCAAGTATATACTACTGTACAATCTTTTTCCAAAACTAGAAAAAACCATCTTAGCCAAGTTTTCTGTGACACAACAGCAATGTAACAGGTTGATTTATTCCCTAATCTGTGTCATCTTGTAGGACCTCTCATGGGGTAGTAGGCCATTCCCAGGTGTTCCTCTATCATTAACTAGGATTGCACTTGGCATCATTGCTGTCTTCTAATTTGCAGAAATAGAAAACAAGCTAGTTTCTTTCTGTTTTGTTTCCCATTTTCTAGGAGCAGGAAATGTGTTTGGTAATAACAATTATTTTGCATATCAAATGACACAGAAAAGAAACATATCTGGTGGTGAAAGTGATGGTAATGGAATGGTGACTATGGCAGCAGCAATGCTAGCAACAATAGGAGTGGCGAGTGGGCAGTGGCAGTCATGGTGGCTGCAGTGGTTCTGGCATTGGAGGTGTCAGTGGCAGTGACTTGCTGTAGCTGTAGCGGCGGAAGCAGGGGGATGGTGGCAATGGTGATGAGGGTAGGAATGATGACTCCAGTGGTGAAGAATTTAGTTGGTGATTAAGTGGTAGCAATGATGATATCTGCAATAGCAGGGGTGGATGTGGTGATGTTGTGGCAATTTTGCAAATGGTAAACAGAAAAGAAAATTTTGGATGCAGAACTTGTTTACTGCTGAAAAATTTGAAACTGTCACTTAAAAATGAAAAGACCAAGTTCATGTTTCATGTTATTAATTTTATGTTTCTAGAAACAGGGAAAAAATATTCAAGATAAAACTACATGAACAAATTGCTTAGGCGATTTTCAAATATGTATATCTATGGATGTTATCACGAGAATTATGGATTTAGTAGATGAGTAGACTCAACAGAGGTGCGATCAAGGTCTGCCGTACCGACTGTACTGATGTACCGGTGAGCACCAGTATCGGTACGGTTTCTGTTTGTACTAGCTTAAATCGGTACCGAACCGGTACTTTTTCTGCTAAATGCGAGCAGATGTGCGCACCCCCACGTTAAATGCCATAGAGTGGCATTAAATGTCCTGTGCGCACACTGCCCCACGTGAGCGAGGTGCCCCGCGCACCCGCGTAGGCACGCTGCCCCCCGCGCGCGGGCCGGGGGAACCACGTGCGAGCATGATTTCCAGCTTGCGGGCGCTATTCCCTATGCAGGGAACCGCGCGGGCGTTTTCCCCACGCTGCCTCGCGCACCGGGCACGTGGGGAAGCCGCGCTTGGGCCAATGCGAACCGGCCTAGTTCGCACCGGTAAAGAGCGGAAATTGGCCGCCGGAACCGTTTTTCACAACCGAATCGACCGGTTGGGCTGGTATTGGTACAGTACGCGCTGAACCGGCTGGTTTGGGCCGGTTCAGCAAACCATGGGTGCGATGATGGTGACATCTATGCAAGCAGGCCAATGTTTATTAAGAGAATCTGGATAGGAGTAACTCATCATCATACAAATCCAGGTACGTCATCTCGGTATCGGCCCCATATTAGTGCCACCCTGTTACTATGTCGGTACGTCCGTTATGGAGGCCGGTTCGGCATACCGAGTGTCGGTAACCTCTGTACCATATATTGGTACCGGTACGGTATGCCCCGTACCGACTAATTTGGGACGGTATGGTGTACCTTGATACAAAAAGGATAACTAAAAGGTTGATTAGATAAAAATGCCTACAGGCATGGTCCAGTTTTTAAACAAAACCTTATCCATCAGTATCAATGATCATTTGAACCTGAAAAATGGTGCAGTCATAAAGTAAGCCTCCATAAAGAGGTTGAGAAAGCAAGACTTGGACAAAGTTAACTAATGACAATGTCAAATAACAGCAGTGGTCTACCTAGTGAAGCTGACATGTAGATAGCTATATAAAGTGAGGCATTGAGAGTGAATCTCAAGCACCAGTTGATGAAGATAAACATTTACCAACAAACATCACTACAAAGAGATGGAAACAAGAAACTGGTTCAAAAGCAACCAAGAGATAAGATGCTGATGCATGTTTCGTAGAAGTGACAGGTCACAAACTCCATAAATCTTAAGCAATGTGATATAGATAGTTATCTGCTTATATAAGCATGACATGTGAACTGTCTAAAATCTTAAGCCCCAAAGTATCTATTAGATGTTTGAGCACGGTTTTAAAATTTATATTGAAGAAATATATCAGGTGAGATTTTTCAGAATTTTATGTATCTACAAGGAAAAAGGGTTCCAAAATATGTATTTAGTCAATACACCCTCGTTTCATTAATTCCACATAAAATGACAGATTCTATTACACTAGACTCTTTTACAAGGGGTGACTTCTGTTTGTTTATTTCACATCCCAGTGCCTGTTACTATAATTTAGTTGGCAATAATCAGACAAGCAATAAAAATAAGAAAAAGTGAAAAGGCTATCAGGATAAAAAAAAAGAAGTGGATGTCAATAGGTTTGCACAACAGTAATTTGTCTAAAACACATGTATGACACTGAACAGGAGCATAGGTATCTCACTTGTGCCCAACTGCATATGGATTGATGCTGAATGTCCAAGAGCGTTTGTCAAATTAATTCCTTTCTTCACATAAATGGTGGCCCAATGCACAAAGCTCCCACCATTGTGGGGTCTAGGGAGGGTTAGATGTATGAAGCCTTAACTCTGCATGCGCAGAGGCTGTTTCTGTGTTTCGAATCCAAGATCTCCAAATCATAATGGTGCAACCATACAATTGCGGTAAGGCTCATCCTCATCCTTTTCTTCCCATAAGTTATAAATATATCCACATGATCAATTTTCTCTGCAATAGGGTAGTAATTGACCTAGGTGTTTTTGAGTTGACCTAAGTGTTCTCTTTGTTCACTGCATAGGAAGCTGATTATATGCCTTGCTGTCTAGTCATCAAATAATGTCTTCCCATAACAAAAATATCAATACTAGTACATAATATGTCTTTGGTCAATGACAATGACATTGATTTCTTGCACAAATGTCTTTGATAACTTCATGTCGCACATCTTGCAATCCATAACTTTGTATTTGATTTTGCATTCAATCTAGGAACTGCAGTTTGACTGTGGACCACCTAGTAGTCAATCTCATCAATACTAGTTCATAATATGTCTTTGGTCAATGATAATGAAATTGATTCCTTGCATAAATGTCTTTGATAACTTCATCTCACACACTTGCGATCCATAACTTTGTAATTGATTTTGCATTCAAGCTAGAAACTGCAGTTTGACTGTGTACCACCCAGTGGTCAATCTCTCATCCATAGGACAACTTCCCAAGACTGTATGCACATTCTTTTTGCAGGTAATATTTGATAACTCAACAATGGGCACCTTTGAGTTACCTCTAGAAGCGAAATCACTTAATTATAATTCAAAGCTCTAGGAACCTGGTAACCCAATCATAACAACTATAAGAACAAATTCAAGCTTGGTCTCAGAAACAAAAAAGAAAAGTTCACTTACCAATGCAGTGCAAACTTTGAAATCATAAAGCAAAGCCGTTAAATTTGCAATTACTTCCATTTGAGGATACTTAGTGTGTCTGTATTGGCTTTCCACAAGCACTCATCTTTCTATGTTAAAGTCATTGCAATAACTTCCTCATAAGAAACTAAATTCCATATTTTGACTGAGGACTCTAACTCTTCTCTGGTGCCAAAACTTTGCTCAATGTTTTCCTTCATTTTTTCCCTTACTCTGTCCATTGTAGACAAGAATATCATCTTTACCATAACAATCATTCCAAAGATACCTGTTTTGCTGGATAATGATTTACTTGACCTCTATTGGCATGCATGCAACAAGCATTTTGCTGAACCTATCAAAATTAGACTGAGAAATATGTTTCAATCCATAAATTACCTTCTACTTTCTACATAATTTATCTGGACTTGAAACTTGAGCATTTAATATAGGTTATGCACCTATTCTTGTAATATCATGAAAAAAGGTGTTTTTCACAAGGATCATCCTTTATTTAAAATAACGGAAATGATTACCTATTGAATGTTCAGCTCTGCAACGGGGAGCAAGGTATCAAAGTAGCTCACCAAATTTCTCAGTATGACATTGTGCCTTAGTATATAAGCTGTTCCATCCGGTACACTATCCATGGAATAGGCTCAATGTCAGCTAACAACCTCCTAGCAAGGCAACATAGTTAATGTGCCATGTAATAGCACCTTAACATGATAGTGGAAATTGGAAAGGGGTAACTGATGACTCAATCCTATATGATTCTAAAATTATATTTTCAATAAATTAACTCCTAAGTGGCACACATACAGTAACATGATTATGCACCATCGTCATATAATTTCGAGATACTATATTCTTTAGGTAGTGCAGTTAACGACATCTATAGTTTCCTGTTTCTCAATTTTATATTCTCTTGCAATTTCTCGAGTATAAAATGTTTATAGATAATCTTTAATTCCAACAGTCAAACATTTTGTAGTTTCTCAAGCAACCTATGCTTCTCCTTTCTGTCATTAGCAAAACTATTTCAAGATGATAGACTATATAACTTGCCACTCCACCCCAAACTTGCACTCTGACCAAATCTTCTAAGTGAGCAACTCTAATTAGACTCCACAAGCAGCACTTTATGTGGTATTGAATGGGGAATTATAAAGAATTACAATTAACAGTAGTTGTAGAGAGCATACAAACTAGCAAAATAAAGGTCTAAGCAATCAATCGGGCATTAACAATTATGAGCAACAAGAAATCAGTCCGGCATCAACATTCATGAACATTTCTTACAAAAACTATTGCCACAAATCATATGCTTCCAATGCTAAAGAAAGCCAAGCATTAATTACTAAAATGAGTAACTAAGTAGAAAGATTCATACCGCAATTCTTGGAACCTTGTAGAAAACAGTTTAGGCTGGTAAAATATAACCGAAATAAGACTATAAGTTTTTGGTTTAAATTCAATATCAGTATACTTTTCCTTCTAAATTTCCAAGTAAAACAAGGGACTTAACTAGTTAACCAGCCAAGAAAAAACATGACAGCAGATGTTGCAGCCACAAGTCCATAAGATCACTTACGTTGTTCCAGCTACACATGTGCTGATGTGAGTAGTATCATCAGGAAATAGCCTGGCCAAACCAAAATCTCCAATTTTCGGAGTGAAGTTTCTATCCAGAAGAATATTACTAGCTTTAATGTCTCTATGCACAATTTGTGGCTCAAGTTCTTCATGAAGAAATGCAAGACCCCTGGCAGTGCCCATACAAATTGAAGATCTCATGCTCCAATTTAGCTTACCTATTTCACCATCAGACCCTACCAGATTAAAGAAACATTAATGCATTAATATGTGGAACAAGTGCCTCATTTGCCCTAATTAATCTTCAGAATTTGTTAAATTTACCTCGTAATGCACGATCAAGACTATTGTTCTCCAGATATTCATAGACCAATATTCTCGTACTTCCTTGAATGCAGCATCCAATTAGCTCAACAAGGTTTGGATGCTTAACATTTGTTAAAATTTTGATCTCGGTCAGAAACTCATGAACCCCTTGCTTGGATTCTGCAGAGAGAACCTTTGTTGCAACAGGAGCTCCATTCTTAAGAGTTCCCTATTGTAGATAAAGAAGGAACAGAAATTGATATCAAAGTGTACCAACAATAATCTTAACTCTTAAGTGCCCATATTCTATAATATATCTAGGAAACTATTAAGTCTCACAGAAGCATGAGAGATTACATGCTTATAACCATATAGAGAGAGCAAATAAACCAATTAAGCAAACATTTAAAAGAATTTCAGAAATAAGTAATAGCAAATCTGACATCAAGGAGACTAAACTTTTTATTCTCAAATTGGTTTTAATCTTCTAGACACGGCTATCCTGGAACGAAAACTTTATTCAATCTTATCTCCATTCAGCAGAAGCAAACGATTAATAAATTATCCACTCAGTAAATGTAAATCAAATATATTTCAGATCAGAAATTTTGAAAATCTCCTCAAGAAGCATGCCTATTTGGAGGGAGTTTAAATGCGTTCCTTTACCACTATAATTGAACTCAGGGGAAAGTTTAATCATCACTGAAAACAGTCAAACTTAATTCAACAAGGAATCAGAAGCCTTTCATCTTTTCTTAATTTCTAAAATCTAAACTAACTCCAGTAGTTTCTCAAACAATTTTTTTAATGTGTCAAGGAAATTACTATAAGTTTGTAAATTAATTGTTGCTGGTTAACTGATCAATGACATTGAAAATCCTTAAAAAATGGCTATTTTGGTACTAGATTCTACACTTGTGATCCTCTACTGGAATTAGCAGTTGCAGAACATAATGATAATTATAAAATACAACTTCCTCCGGCATCTGGGACTACCAAAATTTAATGATGTCTTGGTTCCAAGGTCCGCCGTACCGGTACCGGTCGGCGTACCGGTGGCCGGCCGGACCGGTACGGTACCGGCCGGTACGGTACGCGGTGGTTTCAAAAACCACAGCGCCGCGCGCTGTGGTTCTAAAAAAAAAAAAATCGTACCGGTGCGAACCGGCCGGTACGGGACCGAAAACCGGGAAATACCGGTTTTTTTGCCGTTCCGGTACCGGTCTAGGACCGGACCGGTACGTACCGGCCCGTACCGGCCGGTACGGCATTCCATGCTTGGTTCCTTATCTTGATCCATCCATCCTTCCTTCCAAGGATGTTATTAACGTCATACAAACTTCGAAATTATGCTTGATAACAACCTTAATAATTGCATGGAGAAAAGTCAAAACTGAAAAACAACATTGCAATTTCAAGCATGCAAGGTGATCATAATAATGGTGAGTATTTAAAAGGGAATATGTTGATTTCCATTAATGTGTATGTTAATGGAAATCAACAAGCCACAACAATTGATGATCTGGTTAGAAAGAACATACTATTTTTTCATTTGCAACAAAAGGAAAAGATTGGCCTTGATACAGAAGTTAAGACTACATGGAGGATTGGAGCCGAGTAAGGCGAGGGCGGCAGAATCCTGAATACAATTTTTAAAATGGATCTAAGAAACTGCTTCTAGATTCAAAATGTGAATCCTGATTGAAAAGAATGTATCAACAGAAAATGTGACTCTTCTTCACTTTGTTCCAAGATTCTACGAGTGCACCTTAAAACTTTCACCCTCAAGGAGATAGATCTGCTTCTCCTCTTGTCCAAACATATCTGTTATCATAAACTGCCCATGTTTCTACGGTTTGCGGATGCAGTCTTTTCTTTCATTGAAATAAGTATTGAAAGTTTTCTTCTTTTGTTCCAAACTTGTTTTTCTGGTTACAAGTTTCAGAAATCTGGCACGATCTCCACTACAAAACAATTAACCTGTTTCGCATGTTTCATTTTTAAGAAACAGGAAAAGTGGCTATTCAATCTAATGAAGCACGCATGCACATATGTATTTTCTCTGTCAATTCTGAAATTCAATAATTATGTCTCTTGAAGGTTTTGTATCAAGGATTTGGCCTGCCAAATGTTTCCTTCTGAGAGATTGTCACCTGAGGATCATGTTCCAGGTATTGTCTTCCTATAGTTATGTTAAAAATTTGGTAACTTGCATGTAGATGCTAAAAGGGATTACAGGTCAAAATTTTGAAGCTCAAAATTTATTGTCATCAAGACTCTGAACCATTAGAGAAAAGTAGCAGTTTAGATATTCATTTTCATGTTCTCAGTATATTTTCTTGGATATAATCTCAGAACCTAAATTCCTCGCCCTATGGTCATGATGAAATGTATTATCTCTTAATAGTTTCACAAAGCCTAGAAAATAGATAGAGTGATAAAAGTAGGAGGATAGGTTTTAGAGATACATTTTAGGAAGCAGTGAGGCACAATTCAAGATAGACTTTCAAATTGTTCGAGGAATTTAGAGATATTAAGCTATGGTTGGAATGTCTTTTTTTCCCAAATTGAGAAAATATATTTTTGATAGAAGCAACACTGGATTTTCCAATGAAAAAATACTTGATACAGATGGGCCTTTTTCTACTACAATATATCTCGTTTGAGCATCTCAAGAAGGGGAGATCCCTGATGAGTTCAAATGCATCATTATTTTTAGTACTGTTGGTAAATGAATTTGGCATGAATGGGCATATGACAGGTAGCCCAGCATAAAGAAGTTGTTCAGGTGAAGTATAGAAGATCGGTCCAAACTTTAGATTATACAGGATGTTTTTGGTGTACTTAAACAATCTAAGATTTTTTTTCTCAATTAAGAATTAAATACCTTCAAAGTTAACACAATAAATGAAAAAATGCCTAAGTGTTTTCCCTTCCAAATTCTTGATACATATTGGCATCATACAGAGGCAAATGCAAGGTACTTAAAGGCGATTTTAGACTCTGCTGCATATATGAAATGAACATTTACCAAAATCTAGTAAATCAAACATCAAAATTCTTCAACGACAATCAGCTTGGTCCTATCTAATCGAAGAAAGGAATGAGAAAATGTGCAATATATGTGAGGCCCAATAGTCCCACATCGGAAAGACTCGTTCCAGAGCCTGGGCATATGAGGCGGGTGTCTCCTAATCCTGCAGACGCGTTTTGGGTGGAAAACAAAACCGGAGAGGGGGGAAGGACGCTTGCGTGAAGCCCCAGAACCGGACAATATCTGGCAGGGAAGCCCCGTGTTCCCCCCTCATGTGGCCCCCACGTGGGCACTAGGTGCCTCACGTGCCTCGCAGAGGCGGGGGTGTGACATTTGGTATCAGAGCTGAGGACGACTCTTGTCTGATGGTGGGAAGGGTGTGAGGCCCAATAGTCCCACATCGGAAAGACTCGTTCTAGAGCCTGGGCATATGAGGCGGGTGTCTCCTAATCCTGCAGACGCGTTTTGGGTGGAAAACAAAACCGGGAAGGGGTGAAGGACGTTTGCGTGAAGCCCCGGAACCGGACAATATCTGGCAGAGGAGCCCCGTATTCCCCCCTCATGTGGCCCCCACGTGGGCACTGGGTGCCTCACGTGCCCCGCGCAGGCGGGGGCGTGACAATATATAATTGCGCAATGGAGAATAACTACTCACAATTGATTAACAAAGGTGCATTGCAAGTAGATGACACTTTGAATGCACTAGGGAGACCTTACCCACTAACAATTAGTGTTAAGCATTCATCTTGTATGTTATATGCTGTTGTTCCTAGGGTGTCAGCTATCATTTATCTGTCTAATGTGACAAACTAGGCAGAAGGCACTTTATACACACACTCAGGATTTCTTTTCCTTTTTCCTGGTAGTTTTATAAAATCACGAACTATGTTAGCATGATAATCAGAATAAGGTTTGCTATCTTGGTACCAGACCCGGTATTGGTACCATGCTGGTACAGTGTCAGTATATCCGATACGGGGGTTGATTCGGTGTATTGAGACTTGGTACACGCCCGTACCAAGTCTCGGTTCGATGCCGGTAATGCTACAATATGCTGGAACGAGATGGGACATACGGCATGCCATAATCAAAATATGTCAGATTCAGTCATAAGTTAATAAGGTAGATGAATCCAAGCATAAGAACTAAGACATTTAACAGCCATAATTATAGTGTGATTAAAGTGAACAAAGGCAACATATTAAAACATTATGAATACCTTGTAGACTGTTCCAAAACCACCTTGTCCTAATTTATTACATGGATGAAAATTATTTGTTGCTGCTCTCAACTCACCGTAGGAGAAAACCGTGATGTTCTCACTGGATGACAACCCTGTCCAGAAAAAGAGAAACAAAATCAAACAATTACATATGGTTTACTAGAACATGCGAGTAGTCCTTTCACATGACTTGACAGTCAAGTCTAATAATAGCAATATTGATCTTGATCTGACATCAGCCAATCAAATGTGTTGCCTCAAAGTCAACACTGTAGATAACAAAAGTAATCTGCACATCTTCTCTGCTTGCCTTTCCCCCGTAGTGTCTGTATAAATCTCCAATGAACTTCAACACAAATTATACTGCTGGCCCTTAACACAAATATCTGCTCTTCAACATGGTTCACAAAACTTTTGGGAGACAAAACATGAATATTTCTAGCGGTGATGGAGTTCTTATAATTGAAACAAACAGCAGAAAGAAAATTGAGAAGCATTTCAATGCAATGACTCCAGAAGTCTTCAACAGATTCCATAAGTAGATACATAGCTGACCTGACTGTGGACTTAACCAGCACTTCTGCCAAGACAAAGTAGAAACGGAAACATCATTTTGTCACGCCCGAAAACCGAGACAAGACACGGCCGTGCTAGCGAGGGGTACAACCCATGATAATACGAAGCCAAACATTTCATTTAAGTTCCAAATTCATTTCAGATAAAATATCATAAATAAAATTCCAATTTCATTATCCATTAAATGAAACCAATACGAGTTCAGAGCGTCTAAATCTAAACATAAATACTAAACCCATAATCCTCAATATTCAGAAAATCATTAACTACAAATTCATAGTCAATTTAAAATACTAAAGTTTTTCTACAAAGTCGTCAAGCTTGCTAATGCGAACTCCAAGCGTGGATCATCCTTCATTTCTAAGACCCTATTCGTCTAGAGAGAGAAAAATAAAAATAAAGATATATAAGCGACATAGCTCAATAACTAAATCTTACTCTACCTTACCGGATCAAGTATAAGTTTTTACATGATTCAATGCATTATTTGGAAAGTAAATTTATATTGTAAAATAAATATTTCATAAATATAATAACAAACTATGTCATAGCAAACCAATCATTATACACAAATCATGAAAGTTCATAAAGCTAAAAGTATAATTTGAAATATTCATATTCAACAAATATTTGCCATTTATCCATACTTTCATTTAAAACAGTGCTCATAGATTTGCACTATAATCACTATAATCTATGACAAGGCCATCTTCGTAATCGACAAGATATCATAGTTTGTATTCGTTACCAACTCTAACCCGTTGGCAGAGAGGGCTGTTTTCATTGTATGCTAGCTCCAGGATGTCGATTGACCCATATTTCTACGGGCAATCATAGCAATCTAAGAGCCTTTAGAAAATATATATCTTTTTCTTAAAATATGCACATAAATAGATGAAAAATACTAAATGACATAATCAGATTCATATTTCATAACAAAGCTATTTTCATCAAAACATTCATGAAACTATTTTTCATAGTAAAGCATGATTTTTATAATACATATGTTGATCCGTAATTTTAAAAAAAACATGATTTCTTTATTGGCAATATCATTAGCATCAAGGATTGCCGAACCGGACGGTGCCGCCCACTTCGGGCCAAACCGAGCCGACCTGATCTCTGACCGGGTCAGTTCGTGCATGAAAAACGATTCTGGCCCCGTAGGAACCAATCAGTACAAGAGCGAACCGGACGGAACCGGATCCGTCCCGCTCGGCCAGGACTCGATGCGAACTGGTCGGTTCGCACGGAGTCTGATTAATTTTGCCACAGAAAATATCAAAAAACATCATCTAGCTTGAACCGGAATCATAGAAACATCAGAAAACATCAAAAAAATAATTAAAAAAATCAAATTAGACATAAATTTATAGAATAAATTCGAAAAGAGAGAGAGCTCTCCAAAAAATAAAAAATACGGTGTGCGGATGTGCGAACCAGGCCAAAGATTGCTGAACCAAGCCAACTGGTTTGATACCGGTTCGGTTCTGTCGGAACCGGTACTGAACCGGATTGGGCGCCGACTGGTACGACACCCGGTATCAGTTCAGCAATCCTTGATATGCATGAAAAACATGATAATTTAAAAAATCATGAGTGTAAGATCTACTTACTTCTTTCGCCTTACACCGCCAAACTTTACTAGTGAAATCACTTAACCCTCTTAAAAATATTAAAAGCAAAATTAATTTTTGTTCAATGATTTCAATAGAATTAAAATAATAAGAAAAGGAGACAGTTGGTTGGGTGACGATGTTCGGCGGCTCCGGGCAGGTCAAGTCTAAGCAATTCGATCAATAAATCATAGGGTATGGACTCGATCAAGGCCAAAGTCGTTCGACATGGCTCATCATTAGGGGGTTCCAGGATGCTTAATAAGGCCGAGGTGATTGATCTAGTAGGCAACCTGGGCACTAGGGCAGTTTAGGGCCTCTTTTTAGGAATCAACTCGGATTCGTAGATCAGATCGATGAGATCCTATACTGGGATCCATAGGGTTATTTAGAGATAGAAACAAAAAGACAAGAGAGAAAGAGGGAGAAGATAGAGAGAGAAGAAACAAGAGAGAAATCGGTTCTCTTTCTTCTTTTTCTTCTTTTCTTTTCTAACTTTTCTTCTTCTTTTTTTTCTTTTTCTCTTCTCTATCGCACTCCCCTCTTTTCTTCGCAGAATAGAGGAGGGGGTGTGAGCTCGCCCCATTGAGAAATAGGGGATCCTCCAGCCTGATGGCAGCTGTGGCCGGAGGACCAGCGACTGCGGCCGAGAACCGGTGGCACAACGGCGAGAGAACGGCCACCGACAGTGACCAACACAAGAGAGAGAAACAGAAATTTTCTGATGATCTTTCGCCAGATTTCGGCCATTGTCGGGTCGATCGGGAAAAGGAAGAACAAGGAAGAAGACGGGGACCTTACCTTGGCTCTGAGGAGGTATCAGTGATCCCGATTTCTGACGAGCACAGAAACAGGCAGCCGTGAACTTCAAAGGAAAAAAGAGAGAGAAAGGAGATCGATGATCATCGGTGGAGGAGAAAGAGAGGTGGGGAGGTGCTTATATAGACGAGACCTAGGGCTCCGATGGCCCTAGGTCTCTGACTCCTAGCGGTATCATTGGGGGAGAAGGGAGGAAGGAAGACGCCCGATAGGAGTCTTCCGCCCATCACGTGCAAAGCACATGCAAGGCTAACCTGGGCCAAGCCTAGTCGGGCCGGTCAAGTGGACCAGGCCCGGGCAGGCCTTCACACATTTAGCGTAGAATCTTCTCCTTTTGGACTAATTATTTTTGCCTTCATTATGAAATTTTTTTTCCTTCAATTGTTTTATAAGAGGTTGTGGCTAGCTATTAACATAATCAAAACACTTAAACAAAATATTTTTAATGCATTCACCCCAAAAATATTAAAATGCCCTGAAATCCAGGCCCATGAAATAAATAGTTAATATTTGCCTGCTTCTGTTAATGTGGTCGTCTTACACTTAGTTGCTAGGCCCATGAAGTCTGTATGTCTTGGTGTGCATAAATGGCAGCAAAATCATCATGTTGGTCAGCTTAGACTTTCCTATTAATGGCTCCGTCAATTAGTACTATATAGTACAATTAGTGAACACAATTCCCAAAAGGCAGAAAATACTGCGCACTAACATCTTAGGATTGGACCCCAAAAGGTTAACACATGCACAACTAGAACCACATGAACTAGAAGTAGCAAAAACATGTATCAAATCCAGAAAAGTTTAGTAACAATATTTTCAAGGATCATAAGATTAAAAAATTAAATTAGAATTCTAAGAAACACTTTATGGCCACATAGCAAGTCATGCGATGATAACAATACAAAACTCATGGCATCTCAGGAGAAAAGGACAATAGTGCTACATTAAGACTTAACTACTTTGATACAACTACAATAGTTGCTATAATGCTTATTTTTATCATTAATAATATGCCTCCTCACATGTTTTCGGTGCCGTCAGCAAAACGTGCCATATATATAAAGCAACTCAAGGTCCGCCGAACCGATACCAAGAGCCGTACCGGTCGGCGGCTGGTGGTGTGCCAATTCCGAACCAGCATGCCAATTTTTTAATATTTTTAAGTTTGAACTAATGGTAATTATTTTTTTAATTTTTTCAAAAAAAAATCAATTTTTTTTATAATTTGATTTTTTTGATATTGTTTGATTTGTATATGATCCTGATACACCCTAAATGATGCCTCTTGATGTTTTAGAGTGATGCAAAATATAAATAACTTTAAGTGTAATTTCTGTTTCTAGAATGCTTTGCATGCTAGAAGAAACAATATGAAATATCCTAAAATCAATTAGTGAGATACAAAATATAAAACGATATAATCAATTAAAATATATTTAGAGTACAACATACATACCAATATCTAAAATTTCGTTGAGTGGTGATGTCTCTCATAGATATCCGGACCATTAGCATAATCAGGAGACACATCAACCAATGCCTCTAACCAAGCAGCGTTGTAATCCTATATACTCATCTCATAAGGAACGCGCTCTGGTTATAACCAGTTTTGGATCTCTCATTGAAGCTCTGGCTTTGAGAAGTATTCTCTAGTTGATAATATGACTGTGGAGAAGCCCATCTGAATATACCGACAGAAAAATCCGACTCGTAAAATCAAGATTTGCCAAACCGAGTCAAACCGCTCGGTTCATGCAGTACCGAACCGACTCGATTGGTTACAAAAAACGGTTCCGGCCCCTTCGGGCCAGAATCGCAATAGGATCGGCCAAATTCGATCCTTTTCATGCCAGTCGGTTCTGACTAGTTTGATGATGACTCGGTGCGAACCAGTCGATTCGCACCAAGTCAAGTAGCACTTTGGCATTATTGCCACAGTGTAATGCCACAGTATTTTGGCATTATTGCCACAGCAGCACTGTGGCAATAATGCCATAGTAGCCTGCTAGGGGCTTTAAAAGCTTGGGCCTTCCCAAATCCCAAAAGTAAGTAGCCTTTTCTTGCTAGAGATTCTTCTATCCAAAAAATCCACAAACAACACCGATTCAGGCTATCAGAAGGAAGAGCTTAGACTAAATAAGATGTTCTTCCTCTCTCCTATCTCCTTCATTTTTTTGGAGGGGGCTTAAAAACATAGCTCAAATATTGCAAAATAAGAGGAGATCATGCCACTGCAATAATGAAGGCTATCAAACCATTATATAAAGTACTTCGGGCTGTAGATAGCGAGAGGTTCCTCCCGATGGGCTTTCTGTATCACATAATGGAGAGGGCACAAGCTCAAATCATGGAGGTAGACCCAGCCCATGCCTAAGAGTACATCGACATCATTGAGCGACAGTGGGACTACCAAATAGGTTGAGACTTGCATCTAGCAGGTAAGCAAGAACATTAAAAATTAGACTGCTCTTGTACTTGTACAATTTTACTAAAATGGTCTCCTCTATGTGCAGCATACTACATAAATCCTCGATTCTAGTACAACATAGCTGGAATTGGTAAGGATGACGAACTTCTGATAGCTTTGTGTAATGTCATTTACAAGATGGAGTCTGATCCAAAAGTTGCGTAGAAGAGGTAACTTAAGTGGCATATGTAAGTTTACCGGTATCTTCTATTATTAACGTAGTACAATACGATTCTTTTTTATAGACCAAATTATTTAGAGAGGGCAGCTACAACTTTGGACAGCAAGCACTTGTCGTAAGTAAGACAAGTATGAATCTAAGTATGTTACACATCAGGACATTCACCTAGCATTAGATGGTTACTAATATGGTACTATCTTATATTTATTTTTTTATAATATTTTTGTAGCTAAATGGTGGATTCATTTTGGGCTGTCCGCAAAAAATCTTAAGCAGGTAACTATCTGGATCCTCTTCCAGACGGTCTTCTCGAGTGGCTGTGAGCGCAACTGATCTATCTTTGCCCTCATCCACAGCAAATTGAGAAACTGTTTGACACAAAAGCGCATCAACGACCTTGTATATGTCAACTACAATCCGAAGATGAGGCTAAAGTACATTGAGGAAGTGGAGCTCAAGTATATAGATCCAATCTATAGTGCTTTCGCTGATGATGAGGATGATCCTATGATCGGATGGCTTGTGGACCAACAGTAAAAGCCGAGGCTTGACGAGCCAGGATTGCCTCCACGACCGACCATCTACGTAGTCGGCAAGGCTAGGGTCGATGCAGGGCAATGGGCTGAGCGTAATATTCCATGCATTCCTACAGCTAATCAACTATAGCCACAAAAGAGCCAGTCGCCATATGACTCCTTGTCTGAGACATCCTCTCAGAGATATGATTGAGAAATGATTAGATAAGGCCACTACGCTACCTAGTCGACTCTGTCAGGATGGCCACAAAGCCAAACAGAGAGGCACGAAGGGTAAAAAGACAGCTGCCCAATAGATCAAAAAAGAAAAACAAAAAGCACCTGCAGTCCCAATAGAGAGTGTCGAAGAGTCCTGGAGCAGCAGCAATGACGGTTCTGGTGGTCATGGATCTGTTGGCCATGAAGAAAGTGAAGGACAGGAGACTATTGTTCATGAGACAGCTACAGGATAGTTTTTGATACACAAGCGAGTCCTAATTCTTTTTCTTTGATGGCTCAATTCTTGCAAATTTATCAAGCACGTCGGTTTATTAATTATTTAAAAATAATAAAATTTTGTTACGATGAAAAATATGTTTCTACTTCAGAAAATACTTCTGATGTAGTTAATCCATAGTACTAATTTTCATATTTTTTAGATTATTTATATATTTTTTAATAATTTTTAAATTTAAAAATATATTTAAATATCATAAAGTTAGAAAAATATTTTTTCTACTTCAAAAAATACTTCTAAATCATGTAATACGTAGTACTTTTTTTATTTTTTGTTAATTACATATTTTTAATAATTGTTTAAATTAAAAATATTTTTTAAATATAAATATTTTAGAAAATTAATTTGATCTTAGAACCATGTACAATCCTTCCATGGATGCTATATATATTTTTTTAAGTCGTGTTCATGTATCAAACGCTACTTATTTCTTAATATTTTTAAAATTTAAATATAGGCCACTATACGATGATAACTTAAAAAAATAGACACCAAATTTAACTCAGGAGTAGCTTGTATGCCCCTAAATAAGCTTCAAATTTTATAGTTATTTTATGTATTTTATTTTTTAAAAATTTAATTCAAAAATATATTTTTCAATTTAAAAATTATTATTTAATAAAATTGAAAGATTTTAGTAGGATTGTGTAGATCATCCATAAATCTACAACATATCATGAAATCATGCCAAAATCAAAACTTTTGGCATGACCTCTTATTTTGAAAATTTCTCGGCATTTTCGGTATTGAAAAAGAAAAGAGGAAATGAGATAGGAGAGGGAAAACACACCTTATTTTGAGTTGGAACCTTCTTGAATTATCGAAACCAGCACGTTTTTTGGCTGGAAAGGGGATTTGAGAAAACCGTGAAGGAAGGCCTAATAAGAAGGCTTGAGAATCTTTCTCAAGACGGCGAGAAGTGAAAACCGGTTCGAATTGGTGCAAACTGCTTCACACCGGTTTCACTCCGAACCGCCTAGTTCGAAGTGGTTCAGGGGTGGGTTCCAAATTTCACAACAAAACCAATTCAGTTCTGCACCAGCGGGCGGTTCAGCAGACCATGAAGCAACGAATATATTCTCCACTAGATGCTCCTCACATATTGTTATTGTAACAGTAAGTGCGAAAGAAGTTGAGATATAAAAGCATTTCTTACTGCGTAAGTCTTGTTGAGAATTAGGACGATCCTTTTCTGTCACTGACGGGGCATCAAAACAACACCAACGCATATCCACTCATGTAATGGACCTTCAGTCTTCTAAACGGCTACATATGCAGCCTTCGGTCTACAATAAGGATGCAACCTGTAATCATATACATCATTTTCTCATGAGAAGCTCCATAAAAATGAAAACACTATGAATGTTTAGCATAATAATATTAAATGAAGAAACAAGACATTTACGTACATAAGATGCAAAAATACAAATATTGCAACCACAGCAGCAAGCTTGAAAAACCAGTATTGTCAGTCATCAATCATGCTCAAACATGCAAATGCTAATTTCAAGCTTAATGTACATACAGAAAACGAATGGTGAGGTGTATGGAGAATTGGGAATAACTAGTGCCTTAGATATTTCTAGAGAAACTACCAAGGATCATAAAATATAATAAGAATTCTTGAGATAAAAGGACTGAAATTGTCCTAGCACTCTTCTTCCTGGCCAAACCACATCCACCAAGAACTTCTCTTCAGGGAAGAATTACTCAGCGGATTAAGCCAATACATATCTAAAATATCCAATTTTTAGCTTACAAATTATCTGGAATTGGTGCCTTTATACACATTACACTTTATAATTTATCCATCAACTGGTACTCTTCCACAATACATATATTATAATTATCTTTACATTTTTGGCCTGCACCTTATTGAGGCATATATTGCAGTTATATGCATTGTCACAAGCATCATTTTTATCATAGCCTGGTTTTTCCATGCATAGAGTCCATGTTAAATACATTATTTCTTGATCATGTTTTATTCTCACTATGCGGCAACTACACCTCCTATGTACATAATATTTTTTGGGCTTGTGCCCTAAGGCCCCTAAAAAGACATACTTTGGATTTTCAAAACTCAAAAGGCTCCAAATACTTCTGATTTTCAACACCCTTGCAGAGGTACTTTGAAGGCCCAGATAATCGAGCTTCCACATGAAAGCTTGAGGAGAGCATTGTCTATAATTGACAAAGAATCTTCATCTGATATTGTTGGACTAAACTATAAGCCAGAGATTTTCCATCCGCATGTCCTCCTAGAATGCTCTCATGGAAGCATCCTCAAATCTGATGAACTTAGCGTTAGATATATGCCCTCAGAAACCAATTTGTAAAACAATTTTAATAATTATTGAATTATTTATGTCTCCTTTTCACACATATGTTTATTTGTTTATTGGGTATTTTATTGTGACATGAGATGTTCACATGGTATATATGTTAAGTAACATTGTAGAGGGACCACACCGATGAATAATGAATTATAGGCGCGGAGTGGTGGTTTTTCGATTCTTTGTTAACTCATGTTGTTCTAAGCCGAGTTACATATTTTAGGCCTACACTCATTGTGCCGCTATATAAATAGAATGATAGGCTTTGTCATTGAGGTAGAGACCTTAAGCAGACAAGTAGGTGCACTGTAAGAGTACATGCACTGAACGAGATCCAAATATGAGTACCTTCTGAAAGTGATCACTGATGTTGAGAAGAGTATTCAGCATAATTAGTTTATATGCCCTTTGACCTAAGAAGTCTATGCAGATATATTTGGTGTGTTCTTGTGCTTTGACTGAGTCAATTGTTGATGGTCTTCTCAAGATCAAATATACAAACAAAGTTGGATCTTGAGTGCACCAGATAGATTTGTATAGATGCTCAATAAGGAATCCACCAGCCTCAATTTGAGGTAGAATATTCAGTATGCCTGTATGAGGTTGGACCAAAAGAAAAACTGGCCAGTAAGATTTATAAAAATTGTTTTCATTATATTTTATTATTACTATAAATAACATGTTTATTTGTGAAATTGTTTTAGAACAATTTTTGGGTCCAACTGAATTACAAAATAAGAATTAAGAATTATATGAACCAGGAATTTAATCAATGATATTTTTTCGATCCTATTGGCTTATGTGGAATATGGTGTGGTGGAAGGATAAATAAACAAAATTGTAAGCAAAAAGAAATTTCACTAAATTAATCTCCTTTTCTCGAAAGTCAATTGCAAAGTATTGATGGACATTTTTGCAATTTGTAGACGCCCAAAATTCGGAATTAAAAGAATATAAGGAGTTTTGTGAAAAATTATTTTTCAGTGATCCTATGACCGAGAATAGAGATCCCTAAGGATTCCACGCATATCATTGCCTAGGATTTTATGTGGTGGCCGTAAATAGCCAAGGTTGGCCATCAGAACTAAGAAATCACGCAAAAGTTGCAAGAGCCACAAAAATTCAGGGAGAGGCAGTGAGCGTGGATCTCTTGGGAGGCAACACGCTTGGGTTGCTAGTGGTGAGATCTGTGTTTCTAAC
Source organism: Phoenix dactylifera (assembly GCF_009389715.1). NCBI lineage: Eukaryota > Viridiplantae > Streptophyta > Magnoliopsida > Arecales > Arecaceae > Phoenix > Phoenix dactylifera. Next base: position 24,222,202 of record NC_052393.1, on the reverse strand, counting down.
ACTCTGTTCGTTGTTTTGCAGGATTTTCCCTTGATTTTCTTCCGTTACAGGGAAATGATCCTGGATTTTCAGAAAAATCATCCTTCACTTAGCATGTAAGGCAAAACCTTAGAGTTGTATGCATTCTTCAAGGACAAGTTGGGATATTTATTAACCTTTGGAAAATTCCTTATTTGAAAGGTTTACCGTCTCTCCAGCTTCTGGTACTAAAAAATTCTTATTGTTTGCAGCGTCCTCCATAGTCTCGCAAACTTGTGGGCTCGGATAAGGTTTATTTGTTCAAATTTGTCATGCCCTTCCTTTCCTTATCTTTCTCACCATGTTTTTCTTCTTGCTAGCTTTCAAAAAACATCTCATCCCCGTAGTTTGTGTGCACTAACTGACCCAAACTGGTCCAACTTTGACCAGTGTTGCTCTAATACATTCTAGGTGGATCCCTTCATTTTTCTCTAGTTTCTCTTCAAGCTCTCCCATAATTCATTCCCTTCCCTCCATTTCTCCCCTTTTGTCTCCATTCTTCACTTCCATTTCAGGTTGGCAGTGCATAGCCAGCAAAAGCTATAGACAACTGCATTTGCTTATCCTATCCATCTTTCTTTTTGTTTCCTTTGCACTCCTTCTTTACTTCAAAAAAACCTTCATTTCTCTCCCTTTTTTCATTCTTATTCCTTTTATAGGTTTTTCCATCTCTTGTTCATCCTTTTTCTCTCATATATTTTTCCTACTCCCAAGACCTAGTTTCCCCTTAGCATATTTTCAGTTTCTTTCTGCTCATCTTGTTGCAAAAATTCATTAGAGCCTCTACGAATTTCTTAGCAGTGTTTATGTGAAGCTTGATAGGACCAATTAATAGGAGATGCTTGGGGCTGTATTGATGCAACTCTTTGTTTTAGATAGTGATGGAGATGATGCAAAGGCTTTGACCAAGAGATAACATTTCACAAAAGTCCTTCCAACGTTGTTTTCAACCAAACACTTATTCTTTGTATGTACCGTTATCTTGCTAGCCTTCTTTCGATGGAAGTCCTATGAGATCATTTTCATAGCATGCTCACCCAACCGGGTCATGACTTTGAGTATTAGCTAATTGGATAGTCTGCCAAATCGCAGAATTACCCAGTTCACCCCTATACCGAGCTAAACCGGGCCAGAATCGGAACAATTCGGCCCTCTTTTTCGAGAACACCCCCGCAACACTCTGAACTAGACGGTTCAAAGCGGAACCAGTGCAAATCAGTCAATTCACCAGTTTAAACCAATTCAGGTGTGCCCCCCTTTTTCAATAATAGAGAAGCCTAAGAAGGCCTCCCAAGCTTTTGAGGTCATTCTACTATTTTGTTTTCAAACCCCCCCTATTTCGCCAAAAACTCCATAATTTCGAGGATTAAAGAACCTAAAACAAGGTAAGGTGGCTCTCCCCTATCTCATTTCTTTTTCTTTTTTTTCAACGTCGAAAAATACCAAAAAAATTCAAAATAAGAGGAGATTACGCCAAAATTTTTGACTTTGGCATGATTTCATAATATATTGTAAATCTATGGATGATTTACAAAGTGAGACTAAAATCTTTAATTTTTATTAATTCTATATTTTTTATTAAAAAATATTTTTTAACTTAAAAAATAAAATAAAATCTAAAAAGTTTCTTTAGGGCATGTAAGCAACTTTTGACCTAAATTTGGTATTCATTTATTCAAATTTGGGTGTGATCATGCACACAGTGATATGATATGGGCCTAAATTTGAATAAAATTATGAAATAAGTAGCCTTTAATGCATGCCCACGAGCTTAGAAAAATATATATAGCATCCATAGTAGGGTTGTATATAAATCTAAACTCAAATTAATTTTCTAAAATTTTTATGATTAAAAATTATTTTTAATTTAAAAATATTAAAAAATATAATCCGTACAAAAAATAAAAAATTAGTGCTACATATTGCATAATTCAGAAATATTTTCTAAAGTAAAAAATATATTTTCTGAATTATAATATTTTAAATTATTTTTAAATTTAAAAATTATTAATATATATAAATAATAAAAAATAAAAAAATTATTATGTATTAGATAAATTAGAAGATTTTCTAAAATAGAAAATATATTTATTAATCATAATAAAATTTTACTATTTTTAAATAATTAATAAACTGGCGTGCTTGATAAACCTAGAGGAATGGATCCATACAAAAAAAAAAGATCCAAAGTATGATATTAGTTGGGATCATAGATAAATGCTCTCGGAACGATACAAATGACGGTGTACTAGTGCAACATAGAGTTAAAAGAAAGAGTGGTAACCAAGTTAAAGCAGCACCTGACTGTTAGTTATCCCAATATATTTATATGATGGAAATACTGACAAAAAGTCCGATAGTTAATGAACAAGCTCTTCGCTGATTTCAGAGCAGCTAAGGAGAGGGTTGTCAAAGAGAAGATGGAGGTGGACAGCCAAGCGACGGAGCCACCTTCACTCCAGGGAGTCAGAGGAGGCGCCTGCTCCAAATGATGATGAGACATAAATCCAGGCTCGCATGAAAGTTATCGTTCAGGCAAGTCTGGGTGACACTGGCAGCAGGATGAGATAGCCCGATATAGAGCTTAATTTGGGCCCTCACACTACGAGTCGGGCTCTAGTTCTGCGACCATTGGAGCGATCCAAAGTCCAAAAAGACCTCATTAGTTAGGGTGACTGCCAATAAAGGCGGTGGCTATATTACATCTACTCTGCGGGCTTTTGGCAGTAGAAATATGTCCTCCAATAAAATTCCACCATAAGCCACAGTCCATGATTTAGATCTACATGTCTTTCCCAGCATTGATTGAAGTAGCAGAGGGTTCGCACGATGCTAAATAAGGATATATGACGAGCTATTAGATCCTAGTTCTACTTCAGTCACATCTATTAGATCTGCATGTATATCCTTATAAATAATTTTCTTTTATATGATACTATCAAATTTTACTATTTATGTATAAACCCGCATAAATTATTTCTTTTTGCACATCTTCCTTATCGAGTCAGGGATGCATATGTAAAAAAAAAAATATATATATATATATATATATATATATATATATATATATAAGGATATGCACATAAATAGAAAATCTACAACGGTATATCCACAATTTTAAATACTTATTAAGCTACACATATATATAAAAAAAATCAAACTTATAAGTCCCTACATAATGCTTGTGAAGCATTGCAAAGTTGCAAATCACCTGCTGCACAAGATGAAGAAGATGGAAATTTGATGCTAGACGTGAAACGACAACTACTTAGCCCTCCTAGTTTCTTCTTTATGCTTGCAGCCCAGATGCATACAGACCCACCAACATGTTCTAGCTCAAATAGAAACCAGAAGGAATACTTCCAGACAAGAAGACAAGCAAGAGTGGGGGGGATGTAAGAGGGAGAGAGACCGCACCTACGAAAGAAACACTATGCGGAGCGTTTTCACCGACGAAAGACGGCAACGCCCCTGCCCTCTTCTTCGTATTTGCCTCTTGCTGATGACCTTCGAAGGAAGAGAAACTGGGAGGAGTCACGGCGGCTGCGTGCTTGTCTTCGCCGGTTTCTTGAACTTGACGGTGGGCAGGTGATGGGGACAAAGGACTACTGATGGTTTATGTTGCAATCAATGCAGGGAGTGAGCCGGGGAATCCGTACGGCGAATATCTGCCGTCGATTTTGATGCAAGTCCGGTCCGGAAGCCGCTCGATCTGCTGCAGGGGTGGTTGGAATCGGCATTTAAGGCTTTTTATTTCTGGTAACATGGCAAGCCACCAAAGCTGACCGCAGCCCAAACTTGCGGTCATGGACATTTTCTTTTTTAGCAATCAATGCTATGTTAGTGGAGGAATATATCCTAGAATAACCAAGGAGTCAAATACTAATTAAGCACTCAACTAGTTTCTAAAATATTTTTGTAAAAAATTAATAAATAATTTTTGCACATTTGTTTAGCTAAAAAAAATAGCATATTTCAAAATAAGTTACTTTTCGTTAAGTATTTATTTTTTAAAAAATTATGTAAAATAATTATTACACTCTCAATAAAGAAGTAAGACTTTACCGGATCTTATCTAAAAATTTAAATATTTTTTGGAAAAAAAACCTCCAATTTTCAATATAATTGGAACTTTTCATATAGTACATCGATTTTTCATTTATTATTATAAAATATAAAAATTTTATTCTCATAAAAAAATAATTTTTTCATCTCTAAACTTTAACGAGATATGAGCTATATCTTTATTTTTTTAGTGGCACTACTTTTTTCTCTTTTTTTATATCTCTGCGAACCAACCAGAGTTAAAGAGTATGGAGGTGAAAAAATTTGGAAAAAGATGTTTAGATGTAGATTTTACTACCTAATGTATTTATGTCTCTTGGTCAGCCTATCATGCATGCTTCTTTCTTATGAATACTAGTCATGTGTGCCAAAATTACTAGGCATGGATGACAACACTGTTGGTTTTATGCATCAACTTTACCAAACCATGTCACCATTGCTAGTCAAGTATCAAGGTTATGAACCCTTTGTCCTAATTTTAGTAGTCTAGGATGTCAACTTACCAATCCCCTGCCCAAAGATTACTAGTCTAATGTGCTGACCGCTGAGTTTATTGATCTGTTGTCCTACAAATACTCATCTTAAAAGCAATTATCATGGATCATGTGCACTAAATATGGTAATCTTGGGTATAAAGAAGAGTATTAGACTACTTCCGGCTCAACTATATGTATACTTTGGTTGCTCAAGCTTGACTGCAAGCGTTCAAGCTTGACTAATAAAATTTTTTTACCAATCTTTTGTCGAGCCGAGCTAGGACAAGCTTCCCTGCAATGTTACAAAGTTTAGAAACTTATTGAGCCATCTCGAAAGTTGGCCAAATCAGCTCAACTACGCAAATTTTAGAGATGGATGGTAAGAGACTGGAATTTGTTTAAAACCCATATGTTGTGTTAGTCTTGACTTGCCTAGCTTGTTGAGTTAGTTAAAACCCGATCAAAGTTGTTTGACTTAACGGACTCTTAGATACTAATTGTAGTCCATTTTGATTTTTTTTCTGATTTTCACTCGAAGCAAATTATTGTAGGTGTCTTTTAGTATATTTCGCATGACAATTATGCATAAATAGAATCTAAAGACTTGGTGATTCCATTTCTCATCCTTTTTACCCATCTACCTATATTGCCAAAGACAGAACCAGCTTTTTTAATAGCCACAAATATGCCTTTCTTGAAATAGATCAAATAGATGCATATCAGCTAATTAACAATATGAACTAAGACATGTTTAACTGCATGTGAATTTATTATCAATGCAAAGTTTCTAATGCTACTACATGATTATTTCTCTTAAAAATTTTGTATTAAATGGCAATATAATGATCTATTTCTGATCCACAACATTGGCTAGGCCACAAATGAGCCCAAATTTTGGATAAATACGATAATTCAATTCAAAATTTGCAAAGAAATAATATTAGTAGCATCACATTTATATTAAGAACACTTACAAATAATTCATCACAAATGTGATAAATATTAAAAATGGTGATTGATTTATCCCTTTTCTATTCCATAAGTTTAGATTACACCCCGAGTGGAAGCATACTTAAAATAAATTAACCACCACTTATTCGAATGGATAAATCATAAATAGCTAAAATAGTCGACAAATCAACTATATAATTTGATGCAAAGATACATGTGAGCTAATTAGTAGATAATGACCTTACATTTGGGTGGTGGATAAGCATATGCCTTGGGAGTGTTGGGATATAGGAGGTTGATAGGGATAGATTTCGCTCTTAAATAATGCCAAGAGACATGATTTAGGGTTTGATACAGGTGTTTGGTGCCAAAAATTTGTAGGAAGGTTAATTTAGGATGATTTGATGGGAGAAGGCGATGGTTTGGTGGGAGAAACTATAATGAGAGAGTGGATAAGATGACCTCAGATAATGGAAAAGGGATTTAGAAGAGCGGCTTGGAGAGTAGAGATGTGGGAATATGTGAGCCAAGAGCTCGTGATCGTCTAGGGGATCAAGTGGAAGGGCTTTATATGAGGGTTGGCACCCATTAAAATTTTTCAAAATTTCTTATCCCAACAAAGTGGAACAAATAACAACTGCTATTTGCATTATAATAGACTATATAATGGGTAACAATGGAAAACTAGCAATATACCCATGCTACGTAGTGGTTTTTAATACATTTCAAGAGAACTAAAGAGAAATATTTAGCTCTCAGGTAATATAAAAATCTATAAGTATGTCTAAAACTAGTAGAAGATAGGGCTGAATATGACGTTGCACAACAGTGCTTCATGATTATAATTCAGTTACCCCACCTTCATGCAAAGGAATATATAATCATCATATATTCTAAGATAGTCATCTATCACTTATTCATTTTTTGCAGGATGGTCTGGAAAATGAAAAAAAAGGAATATTTAGGAATTGAGGGGAACATAAGTTAATGATATATATCTATGTATAATAGGTTACATGGTATGCATCCTTTTTCTAAAGAAGATTAAGTAAATTCCAATATTTTTTTAAAAAAATAAGAGAGAAATAAAAGTTTAAAAAGTTGAAAGTGATGAAACATTGATTAGTCATAAAGATACAATACTCGCCCAACGGATTTTTCTTAGGACTTTCATCTTCAAAGAGTTCGGCATGAATACGCTTTTCTAGAGTGGAAACAATAGCTTCGTCCACAGGATGAGAGGAACATACTTCAGCAGTGAAAACTAGATGTTGGTCGTCTACTTGCAATTCCTCTTGTTAGAAAATTTCTGTTACTTTAAAGTTAACTGTATTTGTATTAAAATTCTGTGAACCAAATATAATATGAAATATATAACCAAGGTTGAATATCTTTTGTTGGAAGCAAGATTAACTACTGGCACACCAATCAATTGTTGTGCCAATTTGCCAAATATGACAAAATTTGCAGTACCGATTTTATCCTCAACAATAGCGTTCAAATCAATTGTTGAGCCAATTTGCCAAATATGACAAAATTTGCAGTACCGATTTTATCTTCAACAATAGCGTTCAATTTGTACCTATATGTAAGTTAAGAAGAAAATATTATTCTAATCTTAGACTATAAATATATATTTTTAAAGCAAACAAAGGAAAATATAGGACAAATATGTCTTTACCATGGTATGGGAGGTTGATCATTTTTGCCACATTGATTACACTAAAAACTATTTTCATAAACTTTTATAGTAGCTCTGCAATTATAGCATACTTTATACCACCAACCATAGCTACCGTCGACCATTTTTAAAATAGCTTTGCATGTAAATTTGATCCCCTAAAAAATTAATTTTTTGAATAAACATAATACCTAGATTGTATCCTAAAAAAATGTTAATTTTTTTTTTGTTTTACTCTTTCTCCCCAATACATATGCATACACATGCAAGATGCACATATAGAAGGTGCGCAAGTATATACATTTGTATATAGCCTTGCATACATTTGCACATATATTTTCAAGTATTTGTATATAAATATTTATCCAAGCATATGTATAAATGTTTATAGAAATCTATGTATATGTATATACACTTGTATACATATACCTATACATAAAGGAAAGGAATAAGAAAAAAAAATAGTATTACACACAAACTTAGAAGAGGCTAAATACTACATTATATCTAGTCTTTTTTTCGGCACGTACACATAAATAAATATATACATATATCATATTCTTTGTACATTGATTAGTCTTTTTTAACTTATCTTTTTTGATATGCATACATAAATAGATATATAAATTTATATATGTTCAAACAAAAAGCCAAACATATAGTACCATAATATATCAAAATAAGAAAAAAAAAGATAACAGTGTAGGATGCGAAGACTTCATCCATAATTTTCTCCGTTGGATGATTCTCCATCAGGGTGGAACATTTTTTTTGTACTTTGTTAATTTTTTTCTATTTCACCAAAGTCAGCTATTAGTCTTTTTTGCTTTCAAGTAGAACCTGATGATCCTACCTTGATTGTTTGAGCTCCACCTCAAATTGTGCATGAGCATTATACATTCTCTCACACAAATATGTAAGGTATTCTTTATCAACAAAATTGAGATCCTCAATTTCGAATCCATTTTTTTTTTTTGATTTTTTTATTGCAAGCAAAGCAGCATCTTCATCCGAACCACTCTCGCCAATACTTGAATATCCCCAAACTCTGACTACCTTTGATACTTCATCTTCCTTGCCTAAGACAGCATCTACAAAGAATCTCAAAAATGTACTCTCTTAATTCCACACTGTAAATAGGAGAAGGAAGGGCTAAGTTACAAACAACTTTATCTAACATTAATTTTGGTGATATTTTAATAAAAGCCATGTCTGCAATTAGAAAAGATAATATAATCAAAAATCAATGAAAAAACACAATAGATAACTAATAAATAAAAAAAAATAGTACACCTAAAGAAAATAATAGTATGAATCTGTGATAGCAAAAGGGAGAAAAATTAACATTTATTCTTTAGCGATAGAGCAAATATCTAATAAAAAATAAAAAAATAGTAGGTTTTGGTATTAACATAAAAAGAAATACCACGTTAATTTGTGATGCAGGTTTTGCAACAAACTATCTTGAAAAAATAGTAGAAAATACAATAGCAAAAAATAACTATTTTTATTCCTATTTTTAGTTATTTTTTTCAAGAATGTCTGATAAAAAAAGAGAAAATGATAATTAATGTAAAACGAAATACCACCTTATCTTTTCTTTTTGCATGCAGGCGCTGCAAAAATGTGAAGGTCTCACAAGAAACTATCCTGTAAAAATAGAAAAAACATAAAGACAAATAACTATTTTTTTTCATCCGCATGGCCCATTCATGGGCAGTACCCACCCACTTCACCCATCTCTTTTCCTCTCTAAATACTTTTTTTTCATCACCGCCTCCTTCCTCCTCTATTTCTCAACTGCCTCTTAAAACCACTTCTCCACTGCATCTCTCCTTCACCGAATCGACTTGGATCCAGCTGTCGGCAGCCGAGAAGGTAGCGACAATGCCCCTGTGTTCACACGTGCTTCTTCTATTCTTCTCCATTTTCTTTTCTTTCTTCTTCTTCCTTCTTTTGGGCTCTTCTTCTCCTCATCTTTTCGTCTCCTCCTCCTTCATTTCTTTCCTCTTCTTCTCGCATTTCATTTTTTTTTGAAATTGCATATCCCCGGATCTCATCCCTATATTCTTTTCTTTCTTCTTCTTGCTTCTTCCCGACTTTTCTTCTTTCTCTTCTCTTTTCTTCTCCTCCTCCTCCTTTTCTTTCCTCCTCTTCTCCCCGCATCTCATTTTTTTTTTAAAATTTTATATCCCCGGATCTCATCCCTTATTTTCTCCAAGTTTCATAATGAATTTTTTTTCCATTCTCCTCCTCCTTCTCCTCCTTCCTCCTATCCTCTGATTTCATATTTTTTTTTAGAATTTCATACCACAACAAGAAATTATTATTTTTTTCAAAATGTTCACTAGGGAAAGAAACATAATTCTTTTTAGCCCTCCTCTTCTTTTCCTTCTTCCTCTTCCTCCTGCCCTTCTCCTTCCTTTTTTTTCTTCATCTTTCCGACAAAAACATAATTTTTTCCCATGTTTCTCCTCTTTTACTTTTTTCCTCTTGTCCACAGATCCTTTTTATTCCAAAATTTCATACCGCAAGAAAAAATAGGACATTTTTTTCGATCCTCATTTATGACAAAAAAAAGAAATTTTTTTGACTCCTCTTCTTTTTCTCTTGGTTTCTTCTTCCTCCTCTCTTTCTCTTCCTTCTTTTTTTCCTTCTTTCCAACATCAACAAAAAAAAAATACACACTTCTCCTTCTCCAATTCCCTCCTTTTTTTTCTTTTCTTTCTTCTTCCTTTCAAATTCGACAGTTTAGAGAACTCTCTATTTTCTCTGTTCCCTACCTCTATCTTTCTTTTTTTCCCTACTCTCTCCCAGGATGTGGAAGGCTGCAACGACAGGCAGCAACCCCCCGACAATTTTTCTTTTCTAGTCCTTTTTGGGATGTGGACGGCTGCCACAACCAATAGCAACCCCCTGGATGTTATTGAAAATATGCAAAAAATAGTAAGAAGTCGGCTACCACAGCTCCGCATCTAGACCCGGCTGCCACAGCTTTGCTCCGCATCCAGGCACATCGATCCAATCGAGGTGTTCACTTAGTCTCCAAGGTGAGCATGTTCCTCTCTCGGCTAGATCAACAATCGGATCTTTTTTTTTTTGCCATTTTTTAAAAAAATCTTGCTAATAGTTGGGGGGGAGAGGGGGCGGATTTGTGGAACTTTTCTTTTCCTTTTTCAAATCTCTCCAAATCTGGAATAATAATTTTTTTGGGGATAAGCTTTTTCTAGCATTTCTTCCAAAAAAAGGGTTTTCAAAAAAAGCTAAGCATGATCCACCTCTAATTTTGATTTTAATTCCGCAACAGAGTACCTTCAAATAAAAATGCAAATATCTAAGATGCACCGTGTTATTTAATTATTCCTTAAAAAAAATCAGCTCCTTTTGAGAATGTTTTAGAAAATAAAAAAGTTACTTTTTCAAACGATGGAGAGGACTCAAAATTAGATGATCATGCAACATATGCTATCTATGCTGCCAGAAAATAGACGCCTTCTACTGCGACCGGCATGTGGCTGTGGGCAAACTGGACATGAATCGCCTGCAAGCTTGCTTTGAATTGCCTTTTAATGGAGAGGATAGATAATAGCCATTTTCCATGCCAAAAGGTGAAAAATAATAGTCATTATTTGTGTTATAATAGGAAATAGTGGATGGTAATGAAAAAATAACAATCATTCTTATTTCCTAGATTATTTAGCCAAAAATGTAACAGGGAGGAGCATAACCATTATAATGGCCACTATAATGATTATATCACTGCTATCTCAAACCATATAACCTACATGACCTGCAAATTAACCTACTTAAGAGGATAGAATTCATCTATATTATGACAGTTGCAGGCCTTACATCGTAAATTGCCGCACCAAGCCTATAAATAGAGGCTGATGGCGGCTAGTTAGAGGGAGGGGGGGGGGGGGGGTTGTAAGCCTTTTGAAAAGGAAGAAGAAACAAAAGAAGAAAAAGAAGGGAGTTTGGATAGGTGATCCCATTAGAGAGAAAAGAAAACTGTTGGCCCGGAGTGGCAAACCCAAGAGGAGAGGTGAATTGAATTTTATAAAATTTTGCGGAAATAAAATCAAATCCCCTCAAGTTTTTAAATTTAATGAAATAAATTAGATGCAACAAGTATAGCAAGTAATAATCACAAATATACAACTAAGAATGGAAAAGTAAAGAGTGAAGGGAAGAAAAGTAGTACGCGATAATTTATGGTGGTTTGGTCTTCTTGTGAGCCTACATCTACTCTCCGAAATTTCTTTCTGAGATTTAATCCACTATGTTTATCCAAAGCTTTACAAAATGCTTGTCTTCCTGGTGCAAGCAACTTTTACACTTGGTGATATCCGAGCTAATTCTTGGTTGATATACTTTCTCAAACACTCTCTTGTTTATTTAGAGTACGATCCTCCCAAGCAATCACTTTCTATCACTCAAGCCAACAAGAGCTCAACAATTCTCTTACAATACTTAAACAAAATAATAAGAATGAAAGTACTATACTCAATTTCTCTACAAAGAAGGCTTTTTTACTTGCAAGCACAATACTCTCTTGATTTTTTTCCATCCTTCTTTCTGCAATATAAGGTATGAATCTTCTTTTATAGGCTTGAAAAGCCATTTTTCTGTTTGAAACAATTTGAAGTTTTGGAAACCTTTTTTCAACATATTTAATGTAGGCAGATTCGGGTCCAATTTGGTTTCCTACTTTGTAGCACCTTTTTGATAATTCAAAAGGCTGAATTCGACTTAGTGGCCAGAGACAAAGTTATAGTCTTTTAAGTTATTTTTCCAACCTGACAAGAATCATCTCAAAAGGACATTTGGTTGAAAAGTTACAGCTAAAAGAGTAAACATATATCAGCCTAAATTATAGCTATGGATAAATAGATAGCAGACCTTATTACTCCTAGCTAACGTTTAAATTTGAAAATATATTGAATATAAAAGTTGTATCCCTTTAAGTTATCTTTTTAACCGAGTAAGAATCATCTCAAAAGAACATTTGGTTGAAAAGTTACAGCAAAAAGAGTAAACATATGTTAGTATGGATTATAGCTTGGATAGATAGATTGCATACCCTATTACTCATGGCTAACGTTCAAATTTGAAAATATATTGAATATAAAAGTTTTAGATAAATAAGTCTTCTTTCCAGATCAACAAGAATTGCATTAATATTATTTCAATAAAAAGTTATGCCAAAAATACTAACACACGTTCAGAATTCCAGCATCAGCCTTCAAAAAAAATCTCAATTCCTAATTTTCATTCGTTTGCTATAATCATAATAATGAACTAAATTCATTTGTTTGTTATCATCAAAATCAAATAGTAAACCATTAAAATTATAGGATTAATAGAAACAATTGTTTGAAACTCAACTAGGAGCTCTCATAAAAATATAATAAATAATAAAAATTGTGAAATATGCAAAGGCTTCAAAGACGGAGTGTGTTAGGTCCGGTTTTGGACCCTTTTTGCTTTCATAATCGAATAATAAAATTGATCATAACTCCTTTTATTTATATTAATGAGGTTAAAGTCTCCAAATCCTAGTCAAATTCTTATAGTTAAAACATGCTAGAAATTTTCTTAAGTGGTGAGTGACTAATGTAGAATTCACATTAAGAGTACAATTATCATGGAGCTAGATCTCAAGTCTTATATCAATTTTGCCTAATGCTGCATTACATAAGTTTTTCTAGATTAAAAGATATAATTTTTTTATCTAATTTAGAATTATTCTTAAAATGTAATATAGCAGTATGCTAAATTATAATTAAAATATTATGTAGACAAGTCAAAATCATTATGATGCCATTACAATATTTTAACAACTGCTACTTGAAGCCATAAAGTAAATTATATATATGTAGGCTAAAGTGTAGATTATACTAAATTTCAAGGCCATAGATGTATAGATTGGCCAGAGTTTGAGTTAGAACTAAATTATGAACATACAATTTTAATATAATGTATTAAATATATTTTTGTAACAAATTAAAGATATATTTATTTTACATATTTTCTTCTATTATATATAGTTATTATATTATATTAAATTATTTTCTTCTAATATTACAATGTTTATCTAACAAATTAAAAATTTTTATTTCATAGCCTGCAATTATTTACTTATATTTCTAGTATCAGCATTTTTGTCCTATTGATTTAATTAATACACGGTTGTTACCTTAATAATGATAATATAGAATATGAGGAGGATTTAAATCTCATCATTAATATTAATATTTAGATGGTAAATAGTTAAAAATTATTTTCCATTGCATACAATTAATCAATTAATGACTTTAATTAGTACATCGTTTGTTACTTTACTAAGAATTAGAGTACAATTAGATCAATTTATGACTGAGACGGATAAAAAAAAGTCTCCAGACTCATTCAGAAAATACCAAACTGGTAAAAAATGGATAATATATATACGATATCTACTTATTTAATCAATATACTGGTTTAATTAATTCATGATAATATATGCATCTTGTTAATGATAATTTCCAATGGCTGATGAAGGGTTCTGCACAGGCAGAATTTCTGTTTTATTATATATATATATATATATAATATTAGATAAAATCTAATGTAATGAGATCTATAATTTTATTTGAGACAGTAAAATAATAATATGCTCGCCAAAAAAAAAAAAGTATTTTAAACTTCAGAAGCAGTCGGGACTCTCAGCACCTCTCAAGGGTCGAGACCAAGCCGCCGAAAGAATAAAGGCAGGATCTAAAGAGGTCCCGTTCAGCCCCTGGATGTTGACGGCGCCGAAAAAAATATAAAGAAATCTTCCCACCGGGAATCCTCCCCCCTCCTTTCGCTTCCACCATCTTCCTCTTTTGTCTCCAAGCGGATCCACTCACCTCCCGCGTTCCAATCCCCCAAAACCCTATCAAGCATCAGCACTTCGCAACACGCGGCCGAGCCCCACACTCAAAAGACCGCCCCAACAGTGATTCCTGTCTCCCTCAATCGCGACTTTCTTCTCCCCATCCGTCGCTATAAATGACCTAAGGGTTCCCATCACCGTCATATGAACCACCCCAACCCCCCTCCCTCCCTCGCCAAAGACCCTCCCGACGCGGACCAGGTCGCGCCCCGCGTCGCCGATGCTGCCGCCGCCCCCAGAGATTCTAGGGTTCTCGACAGAGCAGCGGCGGAGGCGGATGCGGTCGTCGAGGCCGAGGGCGGAGTAGAGAAGAGGGCCGCCGAGGAAGGGGTTCGCACGATGGACACCGGAGATGGGCCCCCGCCGACGCCGGCCACTGTGTTCCGCATCCGGCTCAAGCAGTCCCCTTCTAGTCTGCGGCACAAGATGAATGTTCCCGAGCTCTGCCGCAACTTCAGGTCCTTGATATCTTTTTTCTTTTTTTAATTTTCCAGCTGCTTTGGGGCTTTTCTCGTTGATTTTTGGAGAAAAGATTGGAACTTGGGGGGTGTTTATGTGGGTACGTGGGTGAGAACTATGAAATTCTCAGGGTTTTTGTTAGGCACCTTAAAATAAAATTTGATTTTTTATGCCTAATCGGCTTCTGCTTCGTTCTTTCCTGTCAATTTGTGCATATGATCTTAAGGTGTAAACTTTTGTTTTGAGCAGTGCAGTCGCTTGGTGTGGGAAGCTGAATGTTATTGCTTGCGCTTCAGAGACGTGTGCAAGGATACCAAGGTTTGCAGTTTTTACGACTTAATAAAAAAAGAACTGACATCCACCCCCCAAATCCAAACATGGTTAGCCTTGGGTAATTTTTGCGATGGAAAGAGCCAAACTTGATTCAGAGTGATCTCTTTATTGGAATATATGCATTAAACTGCTGCTACCAAATTCAACATAACAAGTTTTAAACACTTAAATTGGTTGGTGATTTTGGTTTTAAAGTACTCTCGAATAAAGAATACCAAGGTTTGTGATTTGTTGACCCCCCCAGTACTCTTTTGCAATTTGTTGACCACCCACCACAATCAAGCATAGTTAACTCGTTTGTAATAATTTCTATGTGAAAAGAGTCGAACTTGAATTCAGAGCAATCTCTCTATTGGGATATATTCATTAAACTCCTACCAAATTCAATATTGACAAGCCTCAAACACTTAAATTGGTTGGTGATTTTGCTATTAAGTACTCTCAAGTCTGTTAGCTTTTTCAATATGTTTATGAATACCAAACAGTTAACTCATAGATTTTGACTAGTGGAGTTTGCTTGTCTTTGCAGTTGGAAACAAAATTCATCTGGAAGGTTAGTTCTGGCAGAAGTACATGTGTGCTTCTTTGTTCCTGGAGTCCAAATATGTTCTGTGATTATTGACCTCTAATTAGATCAAGCATCATTGTCGGAACCTTTAATATATCAGGAATGATACTCTTATATGTAATGCAAACTGAAAAGTGTTTGTATTATGATGGAAGCTGTTAATCTGATTTTTCTTGAAAAGATCAGAAAAAAAAAGCTTCTCATTTAGGATAAACGGTCATCCTTTTTTTTTTTGTATAGGTATTTTGCATTAAAAAATGTTGTGATAATGGTCCTTGCCGTTTTGATCTAACATAAAGTTCAAGTATGCTGCGCATTTTCTTTGTATCTAGTTTGACCGGGCCATAACGAGGCACCATGGTAATTGAATATGTTATATAATTTTCTGTTTTGTTAAAAACAACAGGATTGATAGTTGGACCTGAAATAGGTGACTTCAAATGCAACTCAAGTTAAATGGTGCTTCTGTGGTGGTTGGAGCTTGACACGTATGAGCTTGATGAGCAAGGCGGTGTTAGGCCATCATGTGCAGGGAAGCATTACTTTAGCTGATTGCATGTGAAGTCACATTTCTGTTGGCGTCAAAAAACATATTATAGTTGTTAAGTAATGGAAATAATATTAAAGAAAGTAAATATATGCCAGTAGCTCTATGAAGAAAGTGAGAAAATAACAAGAGCATAAGGGCACCGACAAGAAATAAATTTGAGGGCCCAAAAGAAGATTTGCGACTGTTAAAGGTTTGCTCTTGCTTAAGTCTATTGTTTCTTTAATCAATAGAGGAGAACAATTTCATAGACAGCAAGTTTTGAAAAATCGATTGCATAAGCTGATTTTTTTTTTTTTAACTTGTAAAGTAAGTTCACATTGTCAAGTTGCCTCCATGAATCTCTTAGGCCATTTATCTCCTATTAGAGTCAATTAAAATAACATGCATATTTGTTATTTCTAGTTTTTGCTTGTAACTGACACTACTCCTGTGGCCTTTTCAGCTCTAACGCAAATCCTCCATTTTGGATTCCAATACACATTCTGAATCCTGAGAGACCAACAGAGTGTTCTGTGTTCAATGTGAAAGCAGGTAAGGATATTAACACTTAGCACATTGTGGCATCAAAATTTTTTCTAAGCACAATACATGTTTTGCAATATGGTGGTGCTACCTTGTTTAAAAAAAGATGCATACTTAAAAGTGATAAGGCCTAGTCATGTTGAAATGTTGTCATTTTTTTCTGGATAATATTATTTGTTTTTTCTATTTAGCTCAATAATTACTTGCCCTCTGTCTCTCTGTCTTTGCTTGTGTGTTATTTCCTTTATGCTGGGTTTATAGAGTTATCTTCCTTTTGCTTACCTCTTGGCTCTCCATCTCTTGGTACTCCCTGCTTGTCAAAGGCCTATTATTTTCCTTCTATTGTTGGTTTTGCAAGGCTTGCATCTCCTAAAAAAGAGTACCCCTTAATTATTTATGACTGCAACTCATCAGAGCTCAGCTAGTTAATATGTGGTAGCTTCATCACTTGAATATTACGTATTGTATTTTGTTCATGGAACTATGTAAATTTTATTGTATATGTCAGAGAGGCTCCTAATATATTAGATGTCCACATCTCTTATGAAAAGGCCTCTTTGAAACTACTATCATATATAAATTTATTTTGTATAATTTCGTTCCTCTGGTGATTGCTGCAGTGTACTTCTTTCTAGTTTTTTATTTTTATTTTTTTGTTTTTATTTCTCATTGTTTTCATTTGCTTTCAATATTTTGAAAGTAGAACATGTTTGATAGCTACAATTGCTTTCATTTTATAATTTAGAAAACAATAGGTATGTTAAGTAGTGGTAGCATTTGTGTTTGCAATTATTTAGTGGCAGTGATGATGGTGGTAGGAGGTGGTGGTGGTGGAGGTAGTGATGCCATGGAGGGATGCAGCTGTGGGTAGCAGCAGTGGTGGTGGAGCGGTAGAGGAGTGGCGTTAGAAGTGGGAGTGATATGTGTTGTGTTGGTGGCAGCAGTGACGGAAGATGGGGGATGGTGGCGTTAATGGAGGTAGTGACCAAGGTGTCAGCAATGGCAGTGGGTGGCAGCAGTGGCAGGGCAGATGGTGCTGTGATAATGGAGGTAGGTGGCTGTGTAAGTGGCGAAGGTGGAGGTAAAGGCAAAGGGGTTGCAATAGTCTATTCTGTTAGTTTTCAGAAATTTTGGAAAGAAACAAAAGAAAGACCTTTACTAAAGTTGTTTTCTTTCTTGTATTCCTTTTTTTTTTGTTTTAAATAGAAAACAAGAAATGGTAATGATACCAAACTGGGTGTAGTAACATAGGTTGGAAAGACCCTAGCCACAATTCAGTTTAAGACAATATGGTGAATCATTATCTTTTCTCCCTATATTTTCCGAAATGTATTAAATTATGATATGAAAGTCATGGTATATGTTGCATTTGCTCCTTTAGTTGTCAATTTTATTTGACCTATGTGTAAAAGCCAAGGTTCTCTATTTGTATCCTTCTATGTATTCTAGTTTATGCTGATCACATTGTTTGATGACAGATTCTCCACGCGATTCTGTTCAGTTTATTGAATGGTCTCCTAGGTCCTGCCCCCGTGCCTTATTGGTTGCAAATTTTCATGGAAGGATCACTATATGGACTCAGCCTTCTCAAGTGAGCATGCTTATATTTGCATTTCAATCTGGTCTCCTTGTTTGTTTTCATTTTTGTTTTTTTAGTTGCAAACTGGCAGATAGTTTATCAGAAGTTTGTTTTTTCATTTTCAATAAATATCAGAATAATTTTTGTTGTTCTTTCATGTCAACGAATTTCTTATCATCATAGCAACAAGTAAAACAAATTTTACCTTGTTCCGTTATTGTTATTCATTTTTAAGTTCTGTATGTTTATTTCCCAATTATGATTTATTCATTAGTGTAATTTTTTGACCTAATTTAGGGCCCTATTAATCTAGTACGAGATGCCAGCTGCTGGCAGTGTGAACATGAATGGCGACAAGATCTTGCAGTTGTGACCAAATGGTTGTCAGGGATGAATCCAGTATGCTACTTCTGCCATCCATTATTTTTAGTTTTGGATGATTCTTGCTTGTTTCAGCGAGATTCATATTGTATGTTAATTTCAGTATAGAATGCAGACTGCCATCATGTTCATGGACAAGCTGGGTAATTTTAATTAATTTACATGAATCTGCTTGTTATCATTACTCATGGAACTAAATTACCATAATCACCATGCAATCTCTGCTGGAGAGTATTATGCATTTTCTAGAAAACGAATGTAATGTGTTTCTTAAGTTTTCTGCAGATATTTGTTGCCAGTATGAAGTCCATAGGAACAAGGGAATGAATTTTACTATTTTTCTAACAGATTGATATGCTTAAAAACAACTACTGAGAAAGCGTGCAAACTTAGCTTCTTTATGTACATCTCGGAGAATTTTTTCTGTTGTTGATGTTGATTTGGTTGTTCAGAAAAACAAAACAGAAAAATATGTTACTTTTTGAAGTCAAATTGGAATGTGATAGAAAAGATAAATAAGGCTTGGTATTGGTTATAGGCTGTAATCAACATGTAATATGTTCCAGTCTGAGATAAGCCTTCCAATACAGTGTACATATTTCACTGTTCTTGAGTTACTACTAACATATGTTGGAGCTATACCTTTAACGGTAGTTGAGTTTTACTGTTGAAATGCCCCTAAGAAAAGACAAGTTTTTAAGTACCCTGGTTCATGTGCCTGATTGATGCAACATCCTTCAATGGAGTTCACAACAACCATTGTTTTTCTTGTTGGCTTTAAAGATATGTGCATATTTTTGTTATTTGTTTACTTTCAAATTCTTAGATTCATTGTCGTTCTTTCTTCTTCCCCTTCTCTTCCAGCTTCCTGACCTGCCATCTACAGCCTCCTCTACCAGCCTCACTGCCTATTCTTCTACCCCCATTTGCTTATTCTATTTTGCTGTGCCATCTTTACATGCCCTTGGCATTTTGATACAAGTAGAGTCAGATGGGTGTGAAAGAAGAAGGGAGGCAAGTAAATGGAAGAGACATCAGGATAGATTAACGCCTATTTGTTCTAGGTGATGGGAATCTCAATATAGATGGTGTTAGATGCTTGTTTCAAAGAAACAAATGCTAAAACCGATTTGAAAATTCATATGAAGGTCCATTTTGATGTTAATCTTTCATTAACCTTTGTTCATCATCTTTCTCAAGCTTGGATGGTTGAAAAAGTTTCCAATTGAGGGAATTGGCGACTTGTAACTATATGGCACTTCACAAAGCTTGCAGAACACACTCATCAACTCTTGTTTGCTTTTGTCTTCCTTGACCTATGTGGAGGAGAACAAAAACAGGAGAACAATGAAAAGCCTGCTTAGACATTTGAGGAAAGACAAAGGAACTCCCAACTCACTTCTCCAGCTTACCTTTTATTTTGGTGACCTCATTCTCTTTATCCACCACATATTTTCTTGTTCAATTGAGTAAAACCAGATTATATGGTCCTGTATATTGGGCTTGACATTGTATAGGCTTAAAAGTGAGAGATCTGTGATCTTTCGTCGGTTTTCAAGTAAATTCAGTTAGTGCCATCACCGATGCCACCATCACAATAGCATCCATGCATACCGTTGAGTACATGATCCATAGATCAATCTAAATAATGGATATCGTCCTTAAGCCCAAATCTTGTCTACCCACTGGTATCTCTTTGAGCTTATGTGTATTTGCATAGTCACAGATAATATTTTAAACAAACTAATTTTGCAATCTTTGTTTTTTGCTACAAGTTCTGCTAACCTTATTTTCTGTTTATGCTGGGACAAAATCCTCTCTTTTAAATAACCAACATGCGTATATTTGTGTGCATCAAGAATTTAATTACTGCCATACTGGTCGGTTTTGTACCATAGCAGTGATGTACCAATGCTTGATACACCCCAGGGTGGTTGATGTCACCTTTGCTGTGCTGGCATGAACTACCTTACTGTGTATGATATGGTGCATACTGGTACTCTGCCGGCACCTAACAGTGAGGGCTCTGGTACAGATACATTAGTGATATAAATATATATTATATATGTATGTATGTAATACATATGTTTGCTATATGCAGTACCATTGTCTTCCTTCAACTTCTAGCACCTGTGCTAACTTGAAGTCAACATTTGAGGAAAAGTTTCTGTTGCAAAAGTCTCAAGTTTCAGGTTATTTTATTTTTTCCTTTTTTCTTCCCTCCCTCTTCCACGTGTAAGTCCAAGACGTTTAAGTCATTTATAAGCCATGTATCTCACACATTCTCCTTGTTGCAGTGAGATGGCCCCATTTTCTATGTGTTTGCTCAGTTTTTTCATCTGGATCTGTCCAGCTTCACTGGGCACAATGGCCTCCTCAAAGTGGTTCACAACCAAAATGGTTTAGAACAAGCAAAGGATTGCTAGGAGCTGGACCTAGTGGTATAATGGCTGCTGATGCTATCATTACTGAGGCTGGGAGTATGCATGTTGCTGGTGTCCCACTTGTGAATCCATCCACTGTTGTTGTTTGGGAGGTGATGCCAGGTCCAGGAAATGGTATTCAGGCAACTGCCAAGATAAATACAAGCAGCGCTGTTCCTCCATCTTTAAATCCCCCTTGCTGGACAGGGTTTGCACCTCTGGCTGCATATTTATTTAGCTTACAACAGTATTTTGTTTCTGAAGAGAAGCAAGGAAAGAAGCTCGCAGATCATGAGATTAGTGAGGCTGCATCTCTTCATTGTTTACCGGTTTCAAATTTTTCGGCATATGTGAGTCCTGAGGCTGCTGCCCAATCTGCTGCTACCACAACATGGGGTTCTGGAGTCACGGCAGTTGCTTTTGATCCAACACAGGGAGGGTCGGTCATTTCTGTAGTGATAGTTGAAGGTACTGATATGTGACTCTGTTCTGGGGTTAAAAGCAAATTATACATTAATCCATGCTCTTAGAAAGCATGTAAAAGGTTGATCTCTCTTTTTTTTCCCCATAACCATTTCTGTGTTGAAGGATGTTTTTGACCATAATTATTTAACAGTTGCATTGGTAAGACATACACCCAAGCAATTCCCATTATTATTCTTATTGAGTTTTATAATTTGTTCAACTCTTGCTTTTCTGCAGTGATTTGGATGTGTAGATATTTCTTGGTTTCTAAATTGAGTTTTTATGATTTGTTCAACTCTTGCTTTTATGCAGTGATTTGGATGTGTAGATATTTCTTGGTTTCTAATAGGCTATCTAGTGATACTATCTTCAACACTATGATTTTGTTCTTCCATCCCCAATAGCAGGGAAATCTTATTAATTCCAATAGACTTGTATGTGCTCTTTTTCTAGTTATTTTTTCACATTTAAATTTTATTTTTCTAGTTTCTAATGCTTCTCGTTACTATTACTTACTTGCATGTGTTATTCTTTTGTTTCAAGTGAAAAGCATGCAGGAACCAGTATAATTATCTTTCTCCTTGCAGGGCAGTATATGTCTCCGTATGATCCTGATGAAGGACCTTCAATTACTGGATGGAGGGTCCAGTGTTGGGAATCATCTCTTCAACCTGTTGTTCTTCATCCAATTTTTGGAAATCCTGCTTCCAGTTTTGGCGGGCAGTCCCCCCATGCAAACGGTGTGGTCGACCAGGGTGAATAAAAGCATTCCACCAACAGATGATTTAAGAAATCCCCAAGCATTTGCATCTGCACCAACAATATCGGATGAACGAAATTCATCTGAAAGTAGTGGTGAGAGGGCAAACAGGCTCAATTTTGATCCCTATGATCTGCCAAATGATGTTAGACAACTAGCTCAAATAGTGTATTCTGCTCATGGCGGAGAGGTTGCTGTTGCATTTCTTCGGGGCGGAGTCCACATATTTTCTGGGGAAAATTTTAACCCAGTTGATAGCTATCACGCTAATGTTGGTTCGACCATTGCTGCACCTGCCTTCTCATCCTCTGGCTGCTGCTTGGCTTCTGTTTGGCATGATGCCTCCAAGGATCGCACTATTTTGAAGATAATCCGTGTGCTTCCTCCTGCTATTCCTAGCACGCAATCAAAAGTCAACTCAGCAGCATGGGAACGTGCTATAGCAGACAGGTATTGAAAACATTGAATTGGCCCATGCTATTATTTGTTTGGCAATATGCAAACAGATTGCTTATTATTTGCAGTGTGCTTTGTTTGTTGCAGGTTTTGGTGGAGTCTTTTGTCTGGAGTTGATTGGTGGGATGCTGTTGGCTGTACACAGAGTGCTGCAGAGGATGGCATTGGTATGGAAATTCTCTTTCTTTATCAGGAAAGATCATGGGTGTGCTTGCTCAACTTATTTGTTGATCTTTCTATATCTAGTATTTTCTACTGTTTATTATGTAAGAACTGTAAAAGTTCAACGAGAGACTTGGTTGTTCTTGAATTGTTTGAAGTTGAACCATGTTAGAGGCTACAGGGCATAATATGGTCAGTGGTAAGAGAGAAAACAATGATTTGGTTGATGAAGCAAGCCATACTAAGAATTCACCTGTACTATGTTATAATGGGATTGAGGTGGTGAGTGAGCACCAATAGGACATGTCCAACATTTTCACTTTCTTGTGACTCCCTCCTTAGAGTTCTGGAGAGGAACCTCTGCCTATTCTGTTTGCCACAGCAACCCTTCATAGATTTAGTGGTGCTGGTTGCAGCTTATGTGCATTGCATATGCCATTAATATCTATCGGCGCTAGACTCACATGTGTTGCAATGATTGTTTAAATTGGTGAATTCTCCTTTCATTGGATTTACATTCAGGTGTTTCTTAAGGTGTTATAAATCTTCATTTAAAATTTTGAATATGTTTTTACTGCTTAGGAGGTCCCATTAACTATCAAGTTGGTAGATATGAAATTAGAAGGATTATGCCAAACTTGATTGTGAGCAATATCTTCAAGTGTAGTTTGTCAAACCGAAATGGTATATTGAATGGGAATCTGGATGAAAAATAAATGGGTGTAAATCCCCAACTTGAATCTCTTATACAAAAAATGGTTAACAAAGGCATTTTAATAAAAAAAATTAATTGAGTGGATGGGAAACTTGCTATGAAATGTTGTGTAATCATTGTGTGCTGGTGAGAATGAGAACATTCGCTACAATGAAAATAATTTGATAACATGC
Source organism: Phoenix dactylifera (assembly GCF_009389715.1). Taxonomy (NCBI): domain Eukaryota; kingdom Viridiplantae; phylum Streptophyta; class Magnoliopsida; order Arecales; family Arecaceae; genus Phoenix; species Phoenix dactylifera. The sequence continues at coordinate 24,198,546 of NC_052393.1, read as the reverse complement.
AATGCCCGGGGATGTTAGAAACTAAGTGATTATAGGCATATCATATATTAAAATGATTTGTTGAGTATTTAGCATCCAAAGGTAATGATGGAAGCAAGTATGTCAGAGGTTTATGTAATGAGATCGTATGGTGACATGCAACAAGATCTGCTGATATGTGGAAATTAAAGGAGTTTTATTTGCTTGGATTAAAGTGTAGTCCATGCCAGCTGGCAAATAGTGGCTTGTACTTTGCTAGTGCCTTACAGGCATGCGGCATGGATAGTGCAGGTTAAGCATTGGTTCGACATGACACATACCAAGTTAGTGCTGTGGTAGCATGGCAACAGCAGGTGATACTTTAATCCTTGTTTATTTGTGCAGAATGGCCAAAAGTAGGTTAGGCTATAGGAAACTGAAAACCTAGATTGATGTTGTGACGAAGGAATTGGAAAAATAACAAATTAGTGAACCTTGATAGAGATTATGCACATAAGAAGGCTATTTGAAGCTTGATTAAGGGGATGGGATGATCATTGCCCATTCTATTTGGCCCTAAGCAGAAATGGCCACTGCAATGTGCAATATCCTACATATTTGTTTTTGGAGACTCCATCTTGAACTAAATAACCATGCAGTTGCCTCCTTCCCTTTCTTATACTGGATGCCCTGGGGGTACAATACATGGGCACACAATCACCACATGCATGGAGAAGAGTTCCCATTTGTTGATTAATGTTGAAGTGTCATAGATGTACAAAGAGGACAGGAAATACATATAGGTAAAGAGTCATAATAGCAAAAATAGCCTTAGCCATCAACTGAATCAAGCTGTGCAGTGTTTTTTTTGTTTTCTGCATGGTATTTCCTATTGATCACTTGGTAATTGTAAGTATTTAAGATGAAAAAATTGTTTGATGAAAATAATGGTTTCCATTCTGTGGATCCGTTATGTGTATCTGTTTTGTATGATTGACATGTCTAAATCTCCATGTATTGTTACCGATATTATGATGCACAATACTAATTCCTAGGTGGACTTGTGAAATGCTGGATCCTTGTTTGTGGTTTGGCAAATACTCTCTTGATTGTTTAGTAGGATTAAAGGAGTGACTTTAACAACTTAATTGCCTTTAAGAGTTCAAAGATGACAGGAACCATTTGAAGGAATAATTCATTTTTGGAAATGAGTACGACCATTTAAACTGTTAGGCTAGTCTGAGGAGACAATTCTTTCATAATGGTTTGGTGTCATGTTCATGTCATTAATTTGAAACACTTTTTAGCCATAAATGGATTTGCGATATTGCTTTCCATGTACACACTTGCTCATGCTTGAAGTACGACAAGTCCAGTTTTTTGATGATCTTTTCAGAAATATACCGTCTTATGAGGTTCTTATATTCATGTGAAGAAATTCTCATAAAAATATTAGTTTGAGATTATTTAATTAATTTGTGCTTTTGCGGTACATTCAAACTAAATTCCATCTTGCATGATTGATCTTGCAAGGGTCATTGATATGGTCTATTTTATAAGCTTTTTTGCTCACGCTACTGAGTTTTTCTTTTGCCAAAGTCAATTTTTTGTGGCCTTCTATGTATTATGATTTTTATCTCGTCACCTTGCTCCTCATCTTTCAATATGATAAGCCCATTCACAAGAAGTTATTCTACACTGTTAAGCTTATCAACTGCAAGATCCCAGCCATGAATGTTGTACATTGCAAACTTAAAATGCATTTTATTAATGCAAGTTGCCCTCTTATGAGCTCTGAATGTGAGATTACTTTGGATGGAGGCAGTATGAGGAAGAGTTCTATGGGGCTGATAACTCTCATGTGGAGGGCTATCAAGATATGTCCCAACCTGAAGTTTAAACCATGCAAATGTTTTCCAAAGAGCCATTACATTCCACTAAACCCATACACCCTTTAAACATCTTAGCTTGATGTTTTATAGCCCCATGCCCATCAAAGTTAGATCATATAAAGAACATTTTGTCAAGCTTGGATTGAAATCGGCCCATCCAAGGGTCCAGGTGATTGCTAGGTCAACTGATTGGTCTAGTGGCATACTAAACAAAAGGTTATATGAAAGCATATATTTTGGATGAAAAGTGTGAAGAAGAAGTATAAAAAGTTCTGATTTTAAATACCTAAAGTTTGAAACTATAAACCTCCTATTAATTTATTAAGAAAAGACCTTTTTATAAAACTTCCAGAAAGATCTCTGAGAAAATGCAAACAAAGGATACTACAACCATTTTACCATGCATTAAAATGCTCCGATGATTCTCAATGGCACAATTAACCTAGTGTGAAAGTTGATTGAGATATATGGTAATTCTTTGAAGCTTATATAGTTGTAAGTGGATAATTTCAAGGGACATGCTATTAGGTTATTAGTGATCTTCAAATTGTGAGTTGAGGCATGCGACCAACTTTGTCAGAGAGTCTGTTTTCATTTGAAACAGAGATCATGGTTCAGGTTGGGTCACAGTGACAGTTGTGAGAGATAATGCACACAGAGACAGAACATAAGCATTGCAAAATGTGGATAACTTATCTGAGATGGTGATGGTGAAAAATTTGTCTATAACCATGTGTTGTTCTAAAAGACTGTAGGTGGGAGACAGGCAGCTAAGGGGCTGCTAGAGCCTAGTGCTAGGCAGGTGCCCAGAGTTCGAGACGGTCCATAAACATAAAAAAATCCAAATATATGTGTAAACATATCTGGAAAAAATAGTAAGTCATTATTTTCATCCATATGCAGATCTTCTTCTCATTCTTTGATACGACAGAAATACAATCAATATCAACTAAATATAAAAATATATGAATAACACTAAACAGTAAACATAATAGATACAAGTTACAAATTAAAAATCAACTAATGTTAAACACCAAACATGGAGGGTTGGTTTATCATGAGTTGCCAAGCTCAGCGGTTATAGGCCCGATGGACTTTTCATTCACACTTTACAGTGCCCTGAAGCATTTTTGTTTTTAATTTATTTTTTCTTATTTTTAATTTTCTCTTTTTGGCAGCAATATGTTTTTGTAGTTAGGAACCGATAAGCAGTTGCAATAAGCTATGGCAAAAGCAGCCAGCCACCAACAGTGGCAATTTCTGTTGAGTGGCAGCCCCAGTGGTGGTAATAGCAGCTGCACCCGAAACAAGAACAGTAGCTTCAGCAGCAGCAGCAAAAAGCCTGGCTGCTAGTAGCATAGTTGCAGCAACAAAATAGAAAAAAGTAAAAAAAAAAATCAAGGGGAAAGGGGAAGAAAAGAAAAAAAAGAGAAACAAACTGGTTCTCTGTTGTTGATCACTAGATCGCTGCCATTGACTGGAGATCTCCAACTGGTTCTCTTTAAAACCTGGATAGGTTGGCTTATTCAATACGAAACTAGTGAAGTTGAAAGGTGTCTGGACGAGCCAAAGGGGCTGATTCACTGTGCATTCTGTGTCTGATGCCCCAGTTCGTTATAGGTCTGATAACACTGATAAAAGGGGTATATCAACAAGATTAGAAACATTCATGGATCGAGACCCCCTGACCCTCTAAACCAAAGTCTGCAATCACTTTCTTTGGCTTTAGCCTTTTAGCATGTATATGCCAATTCCCTCAAGCTATGGCAGAAATCAATCATTAGCCTTACATTGTCGCTTTTTTGATTCATGGGTAGCTATGGTCTAGTATGTACATTTTACAAGTGGTAAAAATATGAGAAGCCTATGGTCACAGTTCTAGCAGTAGGATTCTTTTGTTGTTTTAAACAACATTTAATTAATTTTGTAGGCTTTATTTATGTTTGAATAGTTGCTGACATAAGTTTCACCTTTTCTTCCTCTTTTGTTGTTTTCAACAACAGTTAAATTAATTTAAAGGCTTTATTAATGGTTGAATAGTTGCTGATATAAGTTTCACCTTTTCTTCTTTCATATTAACATGCTAGTTGCTCCCTGGTAAAATTATTTTCTCAAGTCCACTTTTATTTCTTTTGTTATGTATATTAGTGGGACATCTTCTAGTATTGCTTTTTCTTATTTTACTTTTTTGGTTGGGGTTCCCCCGCGGGCGCCGGTGTGGGGGGGAGGGGATTTTTGGCAGGTTGCATGTTTGTTCTCCTGTAAGGAGTAAAGAATGGAATTGAAGTCCAAATAAATTTATTTTTTTTTGCACTGGTCTTTTCCAGTAACACGATGAGCATCTTGTGTCTGGTATCATTCAATTACATGTAAATTTTTAAGTGTCATTACCAGACAATTCTGTTTAGTTAATAAATTTATGATTCTTGACGAGCATTGTTGTTGTGAGTAATTTTGCATAGAAGTTTGATGGCATTCTACATATCTATTTCCAGTGCACTTTATAGCGTGATTGCTGTGTTGGATGCGACTTCCATTCTCTTCCATCCATTAACACAGGCAGCAGCACGGTCCTGTAAGTTCCTCTTGTTAACATGAATTTTATTTTTTTTAATTTTTTTTTTTGCATGACTTGTCAGCTTCCTTGACAGTTGCCGTGAAAATCTTATATGGATGGTTATTGTTGAACTGCACCCTTTTTTTGGTCGTTTTGTCTACTTGCTATGTTGTAATTTTCAAATGTGATATCTCAGAATTTGTTTTAGCATTTCTCCTCCTCATAAGATCGAGCAATGCAATGGATACATCTTATTTTCGTGATACTAATCTATACCTTGCAGTTCACTATATTCTACGCAGTCTTTTATCAGGCTGCTGTATGGTAGATGACACCTGCCTGCACTGCTTTCGATTGTGACATAGCTTAAAATTTCTTAACTTACACTTTGTAGATCTTGACTTGGATCATGTAGATGTGTATTGCGGCTCATCATTAAATTCACTATAAAACTCTAGTTTGTTAAAGCTAGAATTGTGCAAAAATGTCTCAGCTCGCCCAACCCAACCCAAAATTTACCAGGCCCGTGCTGAGGTTTTCGACTTGATCGGCTGGGCCTGGGCCTGGAAGTTTAGGTCCGACTGAAATTGGGCTGGTCTTGGCTCGTTTTTTTAACCTGGCTCGATAAATATATTATTTTCATATATGTATACAATATAACTTGTAAATTATATGTTATGTTTTTATATAACATATAATATATTATATCTTAATTTTGAAATTTGAATTTGAAGCAAGAAAAAGGGAAATGGAGACTTTGAGAATGAAAGCATAAATTCCCTATCCTCCTAGCTGATGCTGCCCCACAAGTCCCATCTTCTTAAAGGGTCCTCCTCCACCTGGTAGGTACACCTTGGCCCCTCCCATCTTCTCTCATGTAGTCATGATATATGGTCATGGCAAGACATGCCATACGTTCTCAGTCTTGTGCCTCTGTGTCTTGCTTGTTCACCTCTGAAGTTCAAATCAAACATCAATTCGGGATATGGTACTAGTAGAAATATATGCTTAATTTGGTGGATTTAAATTCATTTTGATTTGTTTAAGTCAAGAGAAATTATGTAAACAAGTTAAAACATCATTGGATTAACGAAGAGGGAAATTTTTGGAATATATATTTATTAACTTGCTGAGTCTTCTGAGTTTTGATAGACTCAATCAGAGTCGCTTAGCCATTCTTTTTGAGAATAATCAGTTAACTCGTGCTTACTTTGTGAAAGTAGTGAAATCACATGGAATTTTGACTTGTCAGCCTTTTAAATGACTCAACTTGTCCAAGTGATGAGCCAACTTGCCTAGTTTTCCGAGCATGTCTGGATGTGCGGATAGTCTATAACTCCATTTAGCTGCTGAATATTGACATGTTATGTTATATATTCTTAAACAAGGATTATATTTATGAAAAAAATCTTTTTTTCCCAATATTTACTCGAAAAACTTTTATAGACCACAACTCATGTCTCTATATTTAAAATTGATTTGACATCGTACAGTTCGGTTTTTTTGTTTTGAGTTTTCAAAAAAATTTAATTGGTAATAAACTTTTTCAAACTTTTTCTATGAATTTAAGTCTAATTTGATGTTTTGTTGATTTTTTTATGTTCTTTGATGTTTTTATTGATCTTGGTTTAATCTAGATGATGCATTTTATTGCTTTAAAATAATACAAATCATAAAATGAACAATCGACTTGTGGAAGAAAGTTTTTGTCTTACGGTATGTTATAAAGTTGATGATGCTCCGCTTGGTAAGACCGGTCCAGCCATCACACATCACAATTAGTCCATATGTGGGCCACTTGCTCTTGTAGGAGGCAATTCATTTCTCAGCTCCTCCTTATTACTGTCAAGAAGCTCACGTAGATGTCCTTAGGCTTGGAGAAGGCTAGGTATTTTTTTTTTCTTGTGATTTTCATCATCATTTTGGAGTTGTTTTGGTACAGAGTTATTTGAGTAGGATTGGTGTCTAAGATTCTATATTATGTCAAGTTTGGGTTAGGGAAGTTCGTAAGTTACTTGGATTGTGTTTTGGTTTAATTTATTGACTTTATTTGTGGGGCTAACAGAACTATTAATTTTGCTATTTTTGGAAATTTTGAACTTTCCTGGTTGTTCTAGTTCATTAAGGAGTATTATAAGGACGAGTAAAATGGTGTAAAATCAATTTTGATGAATCAATGAAATTACTCTCTTCTATAAGGACTTGTCCGTGCTTGTGCTTATGTAGTGGGCACGAGCAGAGAGTTTGCTGTTTGCATTAGTGTTGGTGTTAGTGGGTGCTTCTGTGCATGTGCTCATGCACATGTATATTTCTTTGTTTTGGTCCTATGGATTTACATTCTTAATTCTCTGTAGTTTCTTTTGATTGTGGGGTAACCCCAGATTGAGGGTTGGTTATCCCATTATACAACCAAGAACTCTCATTTTTTGGGTATAACCTTCTTCAATCAATGTGAGATAATCCATTATTCTAGGGTAATTCTATTTTTTTTTATTTTTATCTTTTTGGGTTTGGGGAGTGGGAGGCAGGGTAAAAAGGTTGACATTGTAAAAGGTGGCTGAGTTATTTCTCTCTTTTTCTGCCCCCATACTATCCAGTTAACACCACAAATGCCAACTGTTACCTAGGGTTGAGAGAAGCTTGGAGGGACACCCAACAATAACCAAACGGGCTCGGTGGTGGGGTGGGTGGTGCTGCAGGCGCGGGAGGGGGATGCCATGCATGTGCGTGTGTACACGTGGTTGTATGTGGATGTTTGCTTGTGTGCCTTTCGTCATACTTTATTTCTTTTGTCCTTAGACTCTTATTCCCCTAATCTTGAGCACTCATTCATCTTTCATTTATCTCTTTGAGTAACATTGTATCATAATATACATGTTACAAATATTGGAATTTAATTCCTCTAAGAAGTATTTAGAGTTGAGGTCACTGGAACATTTGTCAAAACTAATCACCACTTTTATCTCTAACACATGCTGCTGCTCTTTCATGCGATTGTTCATGATTTCAGTATGGTATAAACTTTGTCAACTGTGACTGATGAATAACAATATGGATTCTTCACTGTGTACATATTTATGATATTACTATTCTGTAAATCTATAGGTACACTGAACAGGGGAAGTTCACTAGTGATGCATCAACTTTCTTATGTAATTGTCAATTGATCACTGTTAATCTGCGAGTTTGTCATGACATTAGAGTATTATAAAGTCGGCATACTCTAATTTAATCATCCATTGCTTATTTGGGTGTCTTAGTTTGTTGATTGTTAGTTAAAATTTTCTTTATGATATGAAATATATTTATTGAATAAATTTTCAATCTGTTTATGGGTTTCTTGCAGAACCTTGATAGAGTAAAATGCAGGCTTCTGGAAGGTACAAATGCTCAAGATGTTAGGGCACTTGTTTTGGATATGCAAGCAAGATTATTGCTGGATATGTTGAGCAAGGGGATTGAATCTGCCCTTGTAAATCCTGCAACTTTGCTACCTGAGCCTTGGCAGGCTTCTGGTGAGACATTATCTAGCATGGATGCTGACAAAATGATAGTTGAACAAGCTTTGGTTCCAAGCATCCAGGTTCAATCAACTATTACATTTTTCAACCTCTGCATAGACTTCTTAGGATTGTGGTTTTGGTGGTTTTGTTTCCATATGTTTTAATTCTTTTTAATTTCTTGTTGATGCCTTTTACTTACGGCAAAGTTTAATTAATGTTGATAAACATCATTGTTTCCTAGTTGCATTTACTAAATGAACTATGGCTGTATATAAATATCTTACATATAATATTCAGAACACGACCTTTAAACATCATATTTGACTTTCAATGGATTGGACATGACTTGGTATTATCTGATAATACCCCAACCTGATTTGTCAGGTCTAGTGAAGATGATTGCCAAATGCACGGTTACAATATGACCTAGTAACCTGCTTAGTAACCGTACTGGATTCTGATTTGAGGCAATCCAAACTGATAATGACCTTAGCTAGGATTTTTTACATACTATGTACAAATAAATATCATATCTTATATTTTTATACTTTATTCACCATCAGATCTTGATCAAGAGTCACAGGGCTTCAATAGTTTAGGAATGATTGCTCCCTTTCCCAATTTATATAATAATTAGATAAGATAAGGTTTTCAGTTCGGATATCCAGTCTTTAAGTGGATCAAGTTTGGGTAACTTGGCAATCCATTGGTTTATCAGATTGGATTGCATCAAGTTTTCTATATTTTGGATCATACATGGATTGACTTTGGTTGGATCAGAACCGGACCCGTGGACAAATCCTAAGTCTAGTTCGTGATCAACTTATATTTGTAACCTTTATGTGGTAGTCTAACAAATTCCAAGAGGTCACTAAGTACTGTCGAAAGGTGGAAATAAAGAATAAAGACACGGCAGGGGAATGTAGTTTGCTGAGATAAGATGCGCACCAGGTATGGATAAGCACATTTACGTGTGAGATAAATAATAATAAATAATAATTCATGCACGGAGATAAATGGAGATCATAGATGAACTGGGAAAAGAAACATATAGGAGTCCTTATAAGCTAAAACACAGACATCACTTGTCTAATCCTTAGCCAACTGGATCATCATGGAGCACCATTAGAAGAGAACTATATAATAAAAAGGAAAAAGCTTAACCCTCAAATTGACGTAGATATAGTCCACAAAGTTACTAGAAACAAAACGAAAAAGGGGGAAGAATGCATAGACACTTATATGGATATCAAGCAAAAAAGCAAGAATTTCATGCAGCATGAAGAGACATAAGAATCCATAAACCACAATGATGCATCAAAAATTATAAAATAAATAGAAAGATGGTTGTAGAAATTTGGAAACAACTGACCATGGCTTGGCTGCAAAAGTGCCACTCAATGGTGGTAGAGGTGGATAACAATTAGGGATGGGAGTATGATTAGTGATTAAGATTTGAGCGATGACAAAGTACGGGTTAGACCATGACTTGCCGGGAGCCATTAGGTGGTAGACTGGCAATAAAGGTGGGGGAAGTTAGGATTGGGATCATAGTTTGCCATACCAGTCTGAACCAAGCGGTGTAAGGCGTACTATATCAATTTGGTACTGGTAATGGTACGGGAGACGTACTGACACTTGGTATACCGAAAAGATTTTGTACTATACTGTACTGACACAGTGCTATACGGAGTCCGGTACTGAGACGGTGAACCTTAATTAGGATTAAGGAAACTATCATTTGACACATGGAATGTGAAAAAGTTCATTTTAAGTTAGATCTTTATCAGTAGTTTTTTTATTTCTTTGAAACTATAAGTCTTTACTTTTCTTTTCTTGGAACTCTTCCATAATTATACCAATGGTGTTGCTTTTCCTTTGAAAATCTTTAACTCCTTGATCCTTATCTTTCCTCACGTGCCATCATGTGAGACCATTGAACCGATGACGGATTCTCAGGAGTTCCCATTAAGTGTAGTAGGAGATTGGCAAGGCACGAGGAAGCTGGTTTGGAAGGAGGTTTATATGAGGAGATGCAAGTGTAAGAGGAAGGGTTGAAGGTAGGAAATAGCGTGGGTAGAGGAGATGATAAGTGAGAGGGCAAGAGAGGGAAGGGATGGAAGGGAGATGAGAGAGAGAAGAATGGAGAGGTCTTTTCCCAGTTAGCCTTAGCTATTGTTTGTGAGAACAGGACAGAGAAGGGTAGGTAATTGATTGGGAGAGCAAAGGCAAGGGAAAGAAGGAAAGAGATAGAGAGGAGGGGGGGGGGGGGTAATGACTCGAGGCCAAAGCTTTCTTAATGCCCACCGGTGCCCACCACCAGGTTAGGTAATAGTCAAGATGCAAGCTGTAGCCATTTTTTTTGAGAAAAAAACCCAGCTGCAGAAGTTGTTTATGATCAATTTTCCTGTAGGACAAGTTGCTGCAATAGAGCCCCTTTCTGAAGCTGTAGTTTCATGGATCCTGCAGCACCTACAAGTAAACAGGAAGGGGCTTAGCTGCAATAATTGAAAGTTCAAACTATATGTTGGCAGGTATTTTGGTACAAATAAGTTCATTGTATGGTACACCATATGGTTTCCAGATGCAAATATCCTTTGCCTGGAATCAGCTTTTTTTAAATACTATCCTGCATCTGCCTGTAACCAACCTCGTTTAATTATGTTAAAGGTTTTGTATTTGGCATGTTTATTGGACATCTACCTATTACTTTCTGCTTAATCTGGTTGTCATGACTATAGTATTTCGTCCAGGCATATGTTGATGCTGTTCTTGATCTAGCTTCACACTTCATTACACGCTTGCGACGCTATGCAAGTTTTTGCCGTACTTTGGCTAGTCATGCAGTTGGGGCATCTTCGGGTGCAGCTGGTGCTCGGAATATGGTGGCGAGTCCGTCTCAAAGTGCTGCATCTCCATCAACCAGTCAGGGTCAGTATTATGAATCTTTTAATAAAGTTGCTTAAGCATATCATTTAACATTGAGAATCTCATTGGAGTAAGATGCATTGTCTCTCTCTCTCTATAAAAAATTCATGACTCTGGAATCTAGGAATAGGCTTTCTATATGCTCTAATAGGTATAGAGGGCATGTACTCAACAAATTTTTATTTAGATTTGTATTTCCTTCCATTAATACGATATGTAACTTGAGGAACAGCTGTTGGAAGGATCATTAATTGCGAAATCTACTATTATATGCAATCGTTGTATAATGTACAAAACATGTTTCAGTTAATGCACTTTGATTATACATCAACTAAGGGCCTGAGTGACATATATTAATATAAGACCTTAAGATGAAAGTAAAAAATTTGGGACTTTATAGAGGAGGATGTTTGTCTGCATGTCCCATGACCTTGGGCATGACTCACCGTGTCTGCCAACACATTATTGAGGCTATAACACATCGCTCCTGTACCATGTGATTATATTAATAACTAGATAATGCACATAGATTTTATACTGATTTACAATTATTTCTAGCTATGGATTGCAAGATGACTACATGTCTTCATTTTATTTGGTATATAACATATGTTCCTGCACATAGACCTGTTCGTTGGGTGGGCTAGACTGGGTTCGGGCTGGGTTCAACCCAAGACAACTAAAATTAGTCAAGCATGGGCCCGGTCTCGGGCTTCAGGCTTCAAGGCTTGTCTCAAGCGTTCTTAATTTTTTTATTTAAAGAATGTCAAATGTTGAAGGAAAGAGGGGAAAAAGGGGAGAGAGAGGAGGAGGACGGAGGAGGAGGAAGAGGAAGATGGAGGATGAGGATGGAGGTGGAAGAGAATGGAGGAGGAGAATGGAGGAGGATGGAGGACCGGGCTTGGGCCGAAAAATCTAAGTCCGGCTTGTTTAATAGGCGGGCTCATATTTTAGGCCCAACCTGGTTTGCTGGGCCCACAATCCAGGCCCAGGACTGTCTGAAATGCTCCGACCCATTAACAGGTCTGCCTACACATAAAAGAGTTTTGTTAATGGTTTGGAACAAGGTTCACCATACCGAATGTACCGTATCATACCTAACCGAGACTTGGTGCAGGGGCGTATTAAGTCTTAGTATGCCGAACCGGCCTCTATACTGGGCATACGAACATTGTATCAACATGGTACCGGTATGGGTCCGATACTAAGATTGCAAACATTGGATGGAATTTCTCTTATTGGTGTAAAATACATCTAGTTTGTTGCTTTTTTTTTGTAAATACCCTTTACTATTTCAAAATCATAAAGATGAATTTAGCATTGCATTTACATTATTGTGGTAGGCAAATGATTACTGCTATCAACTGGTTCATTTCATTTTTTGTCAGCAGTGAGTTCAAATTGGGTGCTGTTCATGCTCACGTGAGCTATACATTTTTTCACCTTGCAATTTACAATTGAGACACGAGAAAAATATGGATACAGTCTTTTAGTTCTCTACAGAAATCATAGTTGTCTGATACATTTTACTTGTGTTGCTGATATAAAATTTAGGTGCTCAAAGTGGAGTTACAAGTACGACTGGAAGCTCTCAAATGCAAGCATGGGTTCAAGGTGCAATTGCTAAAATCAGCAATAATGCTGATGGAGGTTCCTCTACAGCAGCAAACCCCATTAGTGGGCCATCTTCCTTCATGCCAATTAGCATTAACACAGGGACTTTTCCTGGAACGCCTGCTGTCAGGCTTATCGGAGACTGCCATTTTCTTCATAAATTATGTCAA